>NW_007379172.1:72904-76589 GCF_000475195.1 Diaphorina citri | reverse complement strand
TGGGTCAGTCTAATTGTGAAGTTTTCTGCTTCATCTAAGCTGTACTCGAGATCTTCAATTGAAAAACAATCTTTATAAATCCCCCTCCTCTCCTCCTCGTTCTACATTTGTTTATTTGTGAGAAATTCCTCAGCTGGAACGCCAACGCTTCCTCTTCTTTCAGATTAATTTCGGTGAGTATTAGTAAATCAAGCTTTGGTAGTAGGTTCACTATTTTAATTAATAATAGTTCCCAGTGTAAGTTCATGCTTCTTATGTTAATATGCAAGACAGATAGTACTTGTTGGTTCAATTGATTGTGCCACTCATCTAATTCATTAAATACTTCACATGTAGGTGAAACCTTTTGTATACTATTTATTAAAGATAAGGTGCTATTTGTGTTCATAAGAGAAGTATTTGGATACTACATATGTATACAGGGTGAGTATTGTGAGTTTAAATTTTTCCTAGGTCTTCCATGCAAGAGATTTTAATGGTAGAAGAGTCGGCTGATTTCTTCAGTAATATCTTCCCGTCTTTGATCCAGAGGAATGCATGTTTTTTTTCTCTTTTAATCTTGTTTGCCTCAAAGAACAGCTTTTTATAGTATGGGCAGAGTGCCTCGTTTATAAAAACCAGTGATGAGTCATTATTTATTGTATTTCCCAATTTTGTAAACACTTTGTCTTTCTTTATTTTATCTAGAACTGAATTCCTGTCATCCTGGGTTCTAAAGTGTACTACAATTGAAGTTTTCTCCTGCCTGCCTTCTCCAATCTTCACGACTTTCTCCACTCTGTGTTGTACCTCACCTGCTTTGTACCCTGTCTTTTCCAAAACTTTACTCACCGCTATTTCTGCGTTTATATTCTTATCCTTGACACCTGAAATCTCCATCTGGTTATTGTATTGCTTCTGAGCTATCTCGTTCATTTGAATTTCCATGTTTCTCAGTCTCGTTTTCAGTTCTTTATTTTCCCTTTCACTCTTATCTAATCTATTTTCCATCAGGACAAGTTTCTGTTCCATTGCTTTCACACTCTTGGTCGCCTCATCGATCTTGTCTCCATAGAACGATAGAGTAGCCTCGAAATCCTCCAGCTTTTTGCTCACTTTCTTCTCAGAATCCTTGTATGAATTCGTCAGCTTTTTCTCCATATCCTCCAACTTTTTGTGTGTGTGCCCTCGTTGCTCGCTGCGTGCCTGCGCAGCGATAGCATTACCAAAGAATTTTGCCTTGAAGTTAACGCTTTAAACTTCCAAACTATGACCACCTCGGACTTGCCAATATGATGGCCACACCTTCTATGTTACTCATAAAGTTTGAGTACATGTCACTTTACTTACTACAGTCGAGTACCATTGTGTTACTCAAAGTTTGCCGGTAATAACCTGGTTTCATACGCGTTGGCCCGCTCTCTCTCCTCAAGGTGTCTCTTTTGAACGCGCTTAATGATTGATCTTATAAGCATCTATTGTTCACATTCAAGGCCCTTGATTTCACTGACTTTACTGGCAAACCCTCGCGCGCCTATCTGATGTTCTAGTTGTTTGTGATTGTTTGATGCTTGCAGAATCACCATAATTTTTTCGTTTTTAGGAAACAGCAAACTTGATTAATAAGTATTATCGTCGTCGGATTATTTTTAACTTTAGTATGTCTACTGTCCTCCTCCTCTGACGCGCATCATATCTAGTAAAACAATATGTTATTCAGAGTCACGATTAAAGAGGAAAGTCATACATTAGAAATCGTAGCTGATGGTCAACTTTCGTCTCTCTCTCTCTTTTTTTTTAGGCCTGGAAGACTTCCTTTATACTCTGTATTCGTCCTCCGTACATCCCCTGAAAGCCGTTTCTTAACACATGGTACTCAGTATCTGAAGTTGTTTTTTCTATGACAAGCGGTGCTAACCTACATCTATCATTCTTATAGAGTAGTGCCTAAACCTAGCGACGCGAAGTATGGGCTGAATCGGGTGATGATACAACTAAAAATAGACCGTGTCAAAGATTGCCACTATAATTTTTCATATGCATGTCGTACGGTGGCAACCTCGGTGTTTCAATCACAACATAATATACTCGTGTCTAAGAGACTAAATGTATAACGCACTCAACGGAACGTACTTCACGTAGTCCAATGTGAAACAACTTCCTCTCTACGCTTAATCTCGTACGTCCGCCTGTACGTGGATTCAATCCATATTATAGCGATTAACCCTCTCTTAGTGTTTCGTATTATCTTGTCCATTCACCCATCGAGTCAGATGCGAACATTCTGCGCCCCGATCCCTATTTTTGATCTTCGTAAATTTGTCCGTTTAGGACACATAGACTTCTGTTTTAGCCTCAACTGTTTTAACCATGGATTCCATGGTATTGAGACACAATGAGCCTTTCTTTTCATCAAAGCAAGGCACATGGACGAGCCTGGGTCTGTCTGCACGATCTCGCGAGCGAAAGATGGACGAGACAGTATCGCGTCCTGTGGTTACCGACCGGAAAAAACAGATGTGGTTAACTGAAAGAGAAGAAGTAGAGATATCAAAGACCTGTATGGGTAAAAAGAGTTCATTAATAGTTCCTCTAGTTGAACTAACTATGTGGTGGTTGTTGATGATTAGGAATGTTAAGGTTTCCTTCGTTGCTGCCTCTTCATCGGTGTACTTTTGTGGATAGTTGGTGTGTTAGAAGATATAGCCGAACTTTGTACTAGCTAAGTCCCTTTGTCGAAGATACAGTATATCTATTCAATACATCCCGAAGCGACGAGATACTTAAGACTATGGTTGGCGTGACACCTCAGACTTCTTGATTTTTCTCTCCTCGCCCTCTCATCTTGGATATGCCGGTCTCTGGTCTAATGTAATACAATATATTTTATAATCCGAGGTTTTCTTACTTAGATGTATTGATTGAGGTTGACTCCTGGACTGGTAACTGTTTCCGGTGTATTTTTTGAGTACACACATCTAGCGTAGGAGAAATTATTATTTGTGTAATTTTTTTTTTTATTTTTAGGATTCGCTGCTGTTAGGGTATGTCGGACCTAAAGGGTGATGAGACTCGTTCTAAGTTAAGGGCTTTTCAGAGGTTATTTCCGTCACTCTTTCATTAAACATCGATACAACGGGTACTTCTCATAAAATAGTTGATTTTTATTTGAATTCAGCAGGGTCGTTATACAGGATAGTCCATATAACCTGTCACTTATGCAGATCAAACAAAAGAGACAGGGAACTAATAAGAAGAGTAAGTTTCCTCTCGCGTTCCCAGGCGTATGTATCCCACGCGTCTATCTATCAAGAGAACGTGTGTCCTATCTCGTCGAGATAAGTTAAAAAGTTAGAGAATGGATAAGCCAGTTGAAACTTTAACCTACTGGACAGTTATACAAAGTTGGGTGCGATAAGTGGACTTTACCTACTGTATCCGATTACTATCTATTACGTTTCTGTGTCGTTCAGTGTACTTGTTTGTAAGGGGGAGAGATGTAGGTAACAAGTCAATAAATCTTAAGTCTTGTGAAGTTCATGTCAGATTGAGAGAGGTACAAGAAATAAACGAACTATAAAAAGTCCAAAGTGAGATCTTTCTCGCGCTCTTCCGTTGTCGCAGACTTTAGGGTCCGCTGCAACGACGACGATTGTGGTCCTCTCCTTAGGTGTAAGGTTGGTTTGTCGACTACCTACACTACCAT
>NW_007379172.1:65649-66349 GCF_000475195.1 Diaphorina citri | reverse complement strand
CAAGAGATTTTAATGGTAGAAGAGTCGGCTGATTTCTTCAGTAATATCTTCCCGTCTTTGATCCAGAGGAATGCATTTTTTTTTCTCTTTTAATCTTGTTTGCCTCAAAGAACAGCTTTTTATAGTATGGGCAGAGTGCCTCGTTTATAAAAACCAGCGATGAGTCATTATTTATTGTATTTCCCAGTTTTGTAAACACTTTGTCTTTCTTTATTTTATCTAGAACTGAATTCCTGTCATCCTGGGTTCTAAAGTGTACTACAATTGAAGTTTTCTCCTGCCTGCCTTCTCCAATCTTCACGACTTTCTCCACTCTGTGTTGTACCTCACCTGCTTTGTACCCTGTCTTTTCCAAAACTTTACTCACCGCTATTTCTGCGTTTATATTCTTATCCTTGACACCTGAGATCTCCATCTGGTTATTGTATTGCTTTTGAGCTATCTCGTTCATTTGAATTTCCATGTTTCTCAGTCTCGTTTTCAGTTCTTTATTTTCCCTTTCACTCTTATCTAATCTATTTTCCATCAGGACAAGTTTCTGTTCCATTGCTTTCACACTCTTGGTCGCCTCATCGATCTTGTCTCCATAGAACGATAGAGTAGCCTCGAAATCCTCCAGCTTTTTGCTCACTTTCTTCTCAGAATCCTTGTATGAATTCGTCAGCTTTTTCTCCATATCCTCCAACTTTTTTACCATCAC
>NW_007379172.1:53243-64853 GCF_000475195.1 Diaphorina citri | reverse complement strand
TATGATAACTTTTGACTTTTGGTTTCTCCCCCTTCATCAAGTAGTTCGTGTAAACGCGCCCTAAAGATTTTTTGAACTGAAAAGCGAGAAGCGCTAACTTCACACAGTTCATTTTTTTGATGATTTGAAAAGAAAAAAAAAGTTGGGTTTTGGGTTCGGGCCGTTCGGGTTTTTTTAATTTTACTGCGATGTGCGATCCTAATCAAGATTTCAAGAATCAAGAATCAAGTGAATCGTGAATAATTTTTATATCCCCTTTAGATGTTTCTTTTCTGGAAAGTGTAAAAACGTAAAAAGTTATTTAACAGTTCCCCGTTGTTTTTTCGTGCCCGAAATAATCACCACCATTTCTACACTCAACTTAGGTAAAGTATGAACTTTCATCTCTAACTTTGGACTCAGAGGTACTATCCAAATCAATATCCCATTCCAATTTTCTAACTGTGTTCTCCTGACGTACAAGCTCACATAACCTAATAATCCACACATCTTGTCTATTTTCATTGATTGCCTCATTTCTTCATGTTACATAATCCAACTTCAATTCTGTATGATACTACGATAAAACTTGTGTACAAATTTAAAGTGTCAATGAAACACTCCAGCTAACACTCAAGTGTTTAACTAGCATGTTCAACAAACTGTAGACCTCTTTCAGACAAAGGGCTGACGCAGGAAGAACAAGTCCACAAGTTACCGAGAAAATTCCCATGATGTATTAGTCCGAAGTAGGCTCCCACAACAGGGAACTGACCATAGCTTGGTACTGAACCAAGAGAAAACAGTCAGACCGTGAATAGAATTGTCCTTGATGGAGCCTAGACAGCTTCAACCTTAGTACCAACCCTTCCAGAAAATCATGAAATTGAGCTGAGTATTGTTTGGCAATAGTTGAAAGTTTGGTACTTGTGCAGAAGTCACATCCGTGGAATACTGCTACCAAAGGAACTGGCACAAATGAGCAGTGACCCTGGTTATTATAGGGTTAGGTAAACGCAAGAAAGGAGTTTTCACAAATAGAGCAGTGATTAGTGTTATTATAGGGTTAGGTTAAATACAAAAAGGAGCTTTTCTTTTCCACGGACGTGACTTCTGCATAATTACTGAAAGGGTTGATAACATTTTCAAGGGTATTTCCGTATTTAAAATAGCAGGAGATTCCAGGTTCCATTGTGGACACAGTGGCATGAAATTTACTGTCTTGGTGGGGGTTGATGGTCCAGGGTGTAGACTAGAGTCAATGGTCATTGGTAGTTTTCTTTTTTTACATGTCATTTTGTTTCTTCTTCACAGGGCAAATAGTATAACCCCATAGATTTCTACTGTAAATTTCCCTATCAACCATGGAAGAATCACTGAGTGGAGTGGAAACAATAAGTTGCAAAGATGGTGAGTTTGCCTTGTGTGATTCCTTTTGAAATCTAAATTATTCAAATTTATGAATTATTTGTGGTACAGAAAAGCTTTTTCACAAATTTTGTTGATATCATAGCATTACTAAGTGCCTCCTTTGCAATCGATTTCCATATTTTAATAATCTTTTTACACTTGCAATGCCACCATTGGCTGCTATTCAATTGTCCTCATGATTCTGAGTGTACCAGAACTCCAAACACTGAAAAAAAAAAATTCAACCTTGCTGAGAATCAGACCCAGAACCACCTGTGTGCAAGCCTTTTGTGATAATTAGTCACAGAGGCTACTCTAAATTGATATTATTTGTATGTGTTGAAGGTGAAAATCCTTTTCACAATTTTTGTGGCAGTCATTGCATGGCTGCTTTTTCCTTGTCCCCCACCCCCTCCCCCCAAAAGATTTTTGTACTATCACAGTTTGCATGAAAAATATCCGAAAATCAGCATAAGTCAATTTTAGACTACAAACCTGGGTATCTAGAGGTATGGTAAGGAAGGGTACCACAGACCCAAATAATAAAATTGGGTGTTTTTCAATACATCACTTTATTTTTTGATAAAGAGAATTAG
Source organism: Diaphorina citri (assembly GCF_000475195.1). Classification (NCBI taxonomy): domain Eukaryota; kingdom Metazoa; phylum Arthropoda; class Insecta; order Hemiptera; family Psyllidae; genus Diaphorina; species Diaphorina citri. Next base: position 62,868 of record NW_007379172.1, on the reverse strand, counting down.
GTAGACAAAATACTAAAAATATATGATGTAGATACTTATATTGATGCTAATATATGTTTTTACACTTGCAATGCCACCATTGGCTGCTATTCAATTGTCCTCATGATTCTGAGTGTACCAGAACTCCAAACACTGAAAAAAAAATTCAACCTTGCTGAGAATCAGACCCAGAACCACCTGTGTGCAAGCCTTTTGTGATAATTAGTCACAGAGGCTACTCTAAATTGATATTATTTGTATGTGTTGAAGGTGAAAATCCTTTTCACAATTTTTGTGGCAGTCATTGCATGGCTGCTTTTTCCTTGTCCCCCACCCCCTCCCCCCAAAAGATTTTTGTACTATCACAGTTTGCATGAAAAATATCCGAAAATCAGCATAAGTCAATTTTAGACTACAAACCTGGGTATCTAGAGGTATGGTAAGGAAGGGTACCACAGACCCAAATAATAAAATTGGGTGTTTTTCAATACATCACTTTATTTTTTGATAAAGAGAATTAGGTAGACAAAATACTAAAAATATATGATGTAGATACTTATATTGATGCTAATATATGTAGGTACCTATTTTAGTTTAATAAATAATAATAATAGGTACTTTAGGTATATTTTTTGATGAAATGTTAAGAATATCACCTGAGGATACTAAAAAAAAAAAGGTTTGTTACATATTGGTATTTATAATGGGTATACATAAAAATAGAAAACTTTTGTAGGTAAATACTAAATACTCATACTTCTAGCTAACATACTCATGTTATGACTACAAACTTACCTACTAAAACTAAACTATGAACTTTCTCATTTAGTGGTTACAATACAATTATCGAGTTTTTTACCTATTACAGAATCTACTTTTTTAGAAGGTTGTTTCAGTTCGATGGGATTTTCTATGTTTGTTAGGGCTTCCCAGTCTACTGACACAATTTTTCTTTGGACTTCCTTGTTGTCGGTGACATTAATGAGTTCTGGGTTTCGACGATTTGGACGATTATTATTTTTCTTGGCTATTCTTAAGGCTGTGAAGTAATGATCAGCCAGTTTATCATTGATGACTGTCGCTGTGGCTGAAAAATATCTTAATGAGTTCTGGGTTTCGACGATTTGGACGATTATTATTTTTCTTGGCTATTCTTAAGGCTGTGAAGTAATGATCAGCCAGTTTATCGTTGATGACTGTCGCTGTGGCTGAAAAATATCCTTGGTTTAGCCTGAAATTTATATGATCTATACAAGACACCGTAGGTGAACCATCTAAGATTTCTTCTCTGGTGGGTTTGGATATGGCAGGTACCAAAGTATTATTTAGGAGAATATTTAGATAGAGTTTTTGTTTGTTCTTTTCAGTGTGCATATATTGATGTCACCTATCATTAGGACATTTTCGTCTTTTTTACATGCATTTTGTAACCAGAAGTTCAGATCATTGAGGAAACGCTGCAAATTATTCTTAGGGGGTCTATAAATAGCGAGTACTATAAACTTGAAGTTTAGCTCTAAATGGGTCAATCTAATTGTGAAGTTTTCTGCTTCATCTAAGTTGTACTCGAGATCTTCAATTGATAAACAATCTTTATAAAACAACATGACTCCCCCTCCTCTCCTCCTCGTTCTACATTTGTTTATTTGTGAGAAATTCCTCAGCTGGAACGCCAACGCTTCCTCTTCTTTCAGATTAATTTCGGTGAGTATTAGTAAATCAAGCTTTGGTAGTAGGTTCACTATTTTAATTAATAATAGTTCCCAGTGTAAGTTCATGCTTCTTATGTTAATATGCAAGACAGATAGTACTTGTTGGTTCAATTGATTGTGCCACTCATCTAATTCATTAAATACTTCACATGTAGGTGAAACCTTTTGTATACTATTTATTAAAGATAAGGTGCTATTTGTGTTCATAAGAGAAGTATTTGGATACTACTTATGTATACAGGGTGAGTATTGTGAGATTAAATTTTTCCTAGGTCTTCCATACAAGAGATTTTAATGGTAGAAGAGTCGGCTGATTTCTTCAGTAATATCTTCCCGTCTTTGATCCAGAGGAATGCATGTTAGGTCTTCCATACAAGAGATTTTAATGGTAGAAGAGTCGGCTGATTTCTTCAGTAATATCTTCCCGTCTTTGATCCAGAGGAATGCATATTTTTTTTCTCTTTTAATCTTGTTTGCCTCAAAGAACAGCTTTTTATAGTATGGGCAGAGTACCTCGTTTATAAACACCAGCGATGAGTCATTATTTATTGTGTTTCCCAATTTTGTAAACACTTTGTCTTTCTTTATTTTATGATTCTGAATATGATCATTCTGATACACAACATCCCCGTCTACAGTACGACTGAAAGGCACTTTCAGAACCTGCAAGAATATTTTTTTTAAAAAATAGATAATTGTATGTATTACAAAGTTTTACTGAAAGAATAATAAATAATCTCATTTTTCTTCTTTGCCTTTTCCCATGTTCAGACTGGGTTGGCATTTTTCATCAGTCTCTCAATCAGCCCTAGGGTGATTGCTTTGGGCTGACATTTGGTTTTGGCTACAAAAAATTTCTAAGTGGATGCCCTTTGCACTCAACCTTTGCTATTTGTTTAGCAAGAAATTTTTCAGTATGGTATACTCCCTGTTTAAAGTCCCCTGACCAGACTAAAAATATATAATATTAGGTTCGGACCAGCTAAAGCGGGACAATATCGGGACTTTGGGCAAAAGCGGGACATTTTAGCGTCCCCAGAGGATTTCTCAGCACAGCGGGACCAGAGGCTCCAAAACGGGACTGTCCCGCCAAAAGCGGGACATATGGTCAGCCTAGGTATACTCCCTGTTTAAAGTCCCCTGACCAGACTAAAAATATAAAAAAATCTTACCAGAACCAAATAAATGTTGGGCTCTGGATTGTAGTAGATCTGTCGTACTTTCTGTGTGTCCAGAACTTCACAAGGCTGGTCTGGATTGAATGTCCTGGAATAAAAACAGGATAGGAGGGATCAAAATTAATAATAAGTAGAAAATTATATTACTGTTCTTATTAAGGAACACAGGAAGGAATTTTAACTGTGTCTAGCATAACTGCTTGTCATGTTGTTCCCGAGTTAATACACTGAATTTCATGACTTGACTTGGACTTCAACCACCCATCTGCAGATTCAAAGCCAGATTCTGTTTAGGATAAAATCTGCTCCTGGTGGGAACTGTACTTACTTTGTAAAATTGAAGATGGCCTCACAGAGTCCACATTACTGTTCTTATTAAGGAACACAGGAAGGAATTTTAACTGTGTTTAGCATAACTGCTTGTCATGTTGTTCCCCAGTTAATACACTAAATTTCATGACTTGACTTGGACTTCAACCACCCATCTGCAGATTCAAAGCCAGATTCTGTTTAGGATAAAATCTGCCCCTGGTGGGAACTGTACTTACTTCGTAAAATTGAAGATGGCCTCACAGAGTCCGATATTTCTGATTTTTGTTTTCCAATCTGTTGATTTGGGGTAATAGTAGAGTAGTTTCTTCTCTTCCTGTAAGAACATAGAGTTGATAAATTAGTTGCAGCCTGATGTTGATTTGTTGATAGGTACACACTGTTTCTTTTTTCCCCCAGTTGTGTATTCTGTTATATGTTTGTTCCATAGCTGAAGTTTCCAATCTGTTGATTTGGGGTAATAGTAGAGTAGTTTCTTCTCTTCCTGTAAGAACATAGAGTTGATAAATTAGTTGCAGCCTGATCTTGATTTGTTGATAGGTACACACTGTTTCTTTTTTCCCCCAGTTGTGTATCCTGTTATATGTTTGTCCCATAGCTGAAGACTTTCAAATCATTGTTATTTTTTATTTTATTTATTACTATTATTATTATTTTTTTTTTTTCATTTGTGAAATAGGTACCTACTCAGAGTCTGTTCCCACTTGTTGTGAGTTTTACTGAGGTGGGTGGGGCATAGACATTTTTTAAAGACTCCACAGGGACACATTCAAGGGCCCTAAATGCCTATAATTTGGAGCATCTGTCATAGCATGCCCATCAGATGGACAAGAATAAATTCCATTTTATTTTTAATCTTACCTCTCCTTCTCTGTAACCCAGCGTTGGATTGAAGATGAAGAAACTGTCCAGGGAAATGTCTGTCTTCACTGTCATTGCTGACTCTTTTACTTCTTGAAAGAAGTTCTTAGTGTTTAGGAAGACGAAGATGTATAGATATCCTTGGTCAGTAGGAAGAATGTTATTGCTTTATAACTTGGAGAAAACTTTTACCCATTTAAATATCACATGCCTAGTCTGAAATGTGAAGTTACTAATCACAGGTAAAACTTCACGAAAGATTCAAGATTCAACTTGTTTTTATAATTTATATTTCTCAAGTTTTTGATAAGGCTTTTAAGTACTGTTTCAGGCCGTGGTTATGAACAGGGCTGAGTTAGGCCATTCTGAGATGTTCTTGGCAAGTGGAAAATGATGTGGTAACTTAACACAGAGCCTTCATGAGCTTGTAAACTTGTAAAGTTGGCGGGAAATTCGAAATCTTGATTTTTTTTTCCGCAACGCGTACAATCTGAATTCATTTTTTACTTTTTATCTCTAGTTTGCACGTTTATATTATACTTTTCATTTAAATTAGATATTACAAACAAGCGAATTACAAAGCAAACAAAAATAAATATAAAATAAATTTTAAAAATTGCCGCCGGGACAGAGGGTCAGAAAAAAAGCCCAACAATCCCACGTTATCCTTGGTTAAGTTACCACTCCAATGCAAAACTGTAGAAACAATATCCTATCTCACCTCGACCGAGCTCATCTCAGCCCTGTTCATAAACACAGCCGTAAAACTTCACGAAAGATTCAAGATTCAACTTGTTTTTATAATTTATATTTCTCAAGTTTTTGATAAGGCTTTTAAGTACTGTTTCATTGTTTTTTTAACCCATTTTTTTTTTTTTTTTTTTTTAATCCAAGAGCCTGTTCCCACTTGAAGCAAGTTTTAGGTTGTGTTTAGGTACCAGGTTGGGTTGAGACAGGATATTATTTCTACAGTTTGGCATGGAAGGGTAGGTAACTTAAAAACAAGGTTTGTTTTTTTTACCAAACTTGCTGTGGTGGGTGGGGTGTGGACATTTAGGGGCTCTACAGGGACACATTCAAGGGCCCTAAATGCCTATAATTTGGAGCATCTGTCATAGCATGTCCATCCTATGCCCCTCATTGTATGGACAAGAATAAATTCTATTTTATTTTTAATCTTACCTCTCCTTCTCTGTAACCCAGCGTTGGATTGAAGATGAAGAAACTGTCCAGGGAAATGTCTGTCTTCACTGTCATTGCTGACTCTTTTACTTCTTGAAAGAAGTTCTTGGTGTTTAGGAAGACGAAGGTGTATAGATATCCTTGGTCAGTAGGAAGAATGTTGTTGCTTTATAACTTGGAGAAAACTTTTACCCATTTAAATATCACATAGTCTGAAATGTGAAGTTACTAATCACAGGTAAAACTTCACGAAAGATTCAAGATTCAACTTGTTTTTATATTTCTCAAGTTTTTGATAAGGCTTTTAAGTACTTTACTGTTTGTGTTCATAAGAGAAGTATTTGGATACTACTTATGTATACAGGGTGAGTATTGTGAGATTAAATTTTTCCTAGGTCTTCCATACAGGAGATTTTAATGGTAGAAGAGTCGGCTGATTTCTTCAGTAATATCTTCCCGTCTTTGATCCAGAGGAATGCATGACTTTACTGTTTCAAACACCCTCAAAATCTCAAACTCTAACTCAAATCAGTCAAATCCTTATCTTATCCATGGCTTCTCCCTATGATATGATAATTATGATAACTTTTGACTTTTGGTTTCTCCCCCTTCATCAAGTAGTTCGTGTAAACGCGCCCCTAAAGATTTTTTGAACTGAAAAGCGAGAAGCGCTAACTTCACACAGTTCATTTTTTTGATGATTTGAAAAGAAAAAAAAAGTTGGGTTTTGGGTTCGGGCCGTTCGGGTTTTTTTAATTTTACTGCGATCCTAATCAAGCTGTTTCATTTTCAAACACCCTCAAAATCTCAAACTCTAACTCAAATCAGTCAAATCCTTATCTTATCCATGGCTTCTCCCTATGATAACTTTTGACTTTTGGTTTCTCCCCCTTCATCAAGTAGTTCGTGTAAACGCGCCCTAAAGATTTTTTGAACTGAAAAGCGAGAAGCGCTAACTTCACACAGTTCATTTTTTTGATGATTTGAAAAAAAAAAGTTGGGTTTTGGGTTCGGGCCGTTCGGGTTTTTTTAATTTTACTGCGATGTGCGATCCTAATCAAGATTTCAAGAATCAAGAATCAAGTGAATCGTGAATAATTTTTATATCCCCTTTAGATGTTTCTTTTCTGGAAAGTGTAAAAACGTAAAAAGTTATTTAACAGTTCCCTGTTGTTTTTTCGTGCCCGATATAATCTCCACCATTTCTGCACTCAACTTAGGTAAAGTATGAACTTTCATCTCTAACTTTGGACTCAGAGGTACTATCCAAATCAATATCCCATTCCAATTTTCTAACTGTGTTCTCCTGACGTACAAGCTCACATAACCTAATAATCCACACATCTTGTCTATTTTCATTGATTGCCTCATTTCTTCATGTTACATAATCCAACTTCAATTCTGTATGATACTACGATAAAACTTGTGTACAAATTTAAAGTGTCAATGAAACACTCCAGCTAACACTCAAGTGTTTAACTAGCAAACCTAATAATCCACACATCTTGTCTATTTTCATTGATTGCCTCATTTCTTCATGTTACATAATCCAACTTCACTTCTGTATGATACTCCGATAAAACTTGTGTCCAAATTTAAAGTGTCAATGAAACACTCCCGCTAACACTCAAGTGTTAAACTAGCCCCTCCAGCTTTTTGCTCACTTTCTTCTCAGAATCCTTGTATGAATTCGTCAGCTTTTTCTCCATATCCTCCAACTTTTTTACCATCACATCCATCAGCTGTTTGTTGGATGTGGATTCCTCTCCTGGTTTAGCAGCAGCAACGTCCTGAGATTTCAGACGCTTTGCCTTCTCCTCCTTCTAGAGTGAAAACCTGAAAAATATCAAGCAAATAAAGAACATGGAAAGTAGGACTGTACTTGAAGTGATTCTGAATTTAATAAAATGAACAATTGGGGGGGGGATGTTTTTATGTAAACTTTCTTGTCTTAGAACATTATATTAGCCTATTGTCATCCAATTTCAAGTGAATAGGTGGGTTGAAAATTACTAAACTTTAAAGTTACCAATAAATATGGCCGAAATAAGACAGAGGTCCAAATTTAATGTAAAAAATAATAATAAAAAAAAAAACGGCTGCATTCCTGAATACAACTGGGAACTAATTTTTTTATAAAATCCTTAATGCAAGGTACAAAGTTTTTCTCCTGTAATAATGACACCGGAAATCTTGCTCAGTGTGAAATTACATGAGTTTTTTTTTTTTTTTAAATGTGTTTTATTTAAAGAGGAGATTAACATGAGTTTTTTCTTATGGAATGCAGGCCAGTGGAGTAGTTATGTAGCTTCTTGGGCTAAACTTCAACAAAGAAATCTGGTCTCTGCCTATAGGTCATACCCTTCAATAGAATTATTTTCAGTTCATCAATCACATTTCTTGGTAACAAATTCAACTGTTCATACACAGCCACATTATTATTGAAAACAAGTTCATCCCGAATGACTTTGTAACAGATTTCCTGGAGATTGAGTAGGGGTGTTTTGATTTTGACAATTTGGCAGTTGTTTTCATTGTTGCTACTCCCCGGGTCGTTGCTGTTCCTTTGAATTGTAAGATAGTAGTTGTTGTTATCATCAATCAAGTGATCTCCTGAAAATTATTGAGAAAAAATGGCATGTGTGTCCAGAATATGATTAGAGGTCAATTAAATTTAGACAAAAAGGGCCTCCCATTGTGTCCCTGATGGTTTGGAAACAATGAGTAAAGGAGTAAGTTTTTGGTAGGTACAGGTATACTTTTCTTTCCGAGTTAAACAGAGTTATGTAGGTACCAAATTTTGTCAAAATAAGATTTTGTCTTCAGAAACAGGATACAGTTAGAATTCAATTATAACTACCTGTTCTATTATGCTTTGTGAATATTTTGATATACCTACTTACCTGGTGCATTTCCACCTTCAACATATTCCATTTCAAACAACTTACCTGTGACTTCATCTGCAAAACTCCAAATATGTCCAACAAATGTGCTCATAACTAAACCGTGCCCAGGTGGCATTGTACTATACTTTTTAATATCACCGTTGAAACTGTGCCAGAACAACATTATACTGGATCGGGTGAGGTTGTCAAATCTGATGAGTATTTTACTATCTACATCCACTCGTGGCGAGTGAAACTGTGCCAGAACAACATTATACTGGATCGGGTGAGGTTGTCAAATCTGATGAGTATTTTACTATCTACATCCACTCGTGGCGAACAGTATTTTGTGAAGTCTATGAACGGTAACATTTTCAACGAGAGCCTCTCATTTTCCATGTTCATTTCCAGGGTTGGAATTTTTTCTTCTTTTTGTTGAACTGTGGATGTAAAGTTATTCTGAAAGAAATTAATGATATTATTTGTAACAATAATTGTTATTTCAGTTCCTCCTGCTCATTTTATGATTTCAATTTTATATCCCTTCTATTATGAATAATTATTAAAGAAAGGATTTTTGCTTTTTAAAACCATAAGATCTTGTTTGTAGTGTTTGATTGTAGACCCACTGTGGAGTGTGGATTTCAGTCACTTTTATGTTCCTGAACTTAACATGTTTACATAATCTGTTTAGTATTGGGCAAGTTTTTTTACTCATTTTATCGAACCGGTTGGAACCGTTTGGTCCAATAATGCCGTTTGAATACTCATTGTTTACATGAGTGACATCATTCATTTCACTGTATGAGTTTGAATACTCATTGTATCTTCCAACCGGTTATAACCGTTCAGCTCACCAGATCAACCTTCAAATTTCGCAATTGATACAGTTTTTTTACATTTTTTTTTTTTGTTTTTATTTTTTTCAGAAATTTGAATGGAAGAAGTCTTTTAAAAAATTATCTTTACTTTTTTTGTTAGATTTTTTTTATACCCCTAACATATGATCAAACGCAACAGTTTTAATACTCATTACTCATTGCGAGGTTAATTGTTTAATTAATGATGTCATCACCATGACCACTGCAAAGCCTAACCGATTTGACTATGCAATGAGTATTCCTTGCCCATAATTACAGACAATCATTTTTATTAGTTGAAACATTAATCATTTTTATTAGTTGAAACGTTCACCCCATAAGGCCCTGTGTAACAATACTTACATCAAATGAGATGGCATTTCTTTTTTCTGGTCTGTTAAACAAAATCTTCTGAATATTTCCCTCGTAGGTGACTAATAACTGCTGTGAGGACATTTTAGGAAGTAGGGGAAGGGAACAACATAAGCAACACAACACTCAACTTGGTCCAACTCCAATGACAAACTTAATGTCTTAATGAATCAATATTCAATAACCATAACCAAGTTAGTCAGTTAGTCAGCAGCACAGCATTATCATTAACAGCATTTAAAAAAAAAAAAAAAAAAAAAAAAAAA
>NW_007379172.1:47565-52401 GCF_000475195.1 Diaphorina citri | reverse complement strand
GAGGCTGTGAGGATTCAAGGGTGTCTCCTCCAAGGTCTCCTCAAGGTTACGGAAGACAATTCAGGTCACGATTTGATGGGAGGTGTGAGAAGTGTGGGTGGTTTCATGGTGGTAATGTAGTGTGTCCAGCGAGAAATAGACAGTGTAATGCATGTGGGGAGAGAGGACATTTTTTCAAAGTATGTCTGGACATTTATTGTGACAAATCATCTGGCCAAAACTACTACCAAACATGCTCTTTTTTTTTCTTTTTTTTTTTTAGTTATCCAAGGATCCGGTTGTAAGGTCTTCATCTTGATAAAGTTGTCTCGGTAGCTTCTCAGGAGAATCTGTACCGAGAGGGTATGTGCCTTCATCAAGATGACTTGGAGGTTCCAGGTTACTTCCAACATCAGTATAACTGTCATACATAAACTTCACAACATTATTCAAGGTAAAACTCTCACACTTCACGGGATAACTGAAAAATTTTTAAAAAAAAAAAAAAAAAAAAAAAAAAAAAAATTTCGCAATTGATACAATTTGTTTACATTTTTTTTTTTTTTTTGTTGTTGTTGTTTTTGTTTATTTTTTTCAGAAATTTGAATGGAAGAAAGTCTTTTAAAAACTTGTCTTTTTACTTTTTTTTTCATTCTTGTCAGATTTTTTTTCTACCCCTAACATATGATCAACCGCAACAGTTTTAATACTCATTGCGAGGTTAATCGTTTAATGAATGATGTCATCACCGTGACCACTGCAAACCCTAACCGATTTGACTATGCAATGAGTATTCAAACTCACCCAAAACCATAAAATCTTGTTTGTAGTGTTTGATTGTAGACCCACTGTGGAGTGTGGATTTCAGTCACTTATATGTTCCTGAAGTTAACATGTTTACATAATCTGTTTAGTATTGACCAATTAAACACAATATCTTCTTTTTTTTACTTTCTACTCACCCAAAACCATAAAATCTTGTTTGTAGTGTTTGATTGTAGACCCACTGTGGAGTGTGGATTTCAGTCACTTATATGTTCCTGAACTTAACATGTTTACATAATCTGTTTAGTATTGACCAATTAAACACAATATCTTCTTTTTTTTACTTTCTATTTAATTTTTTCTGCATTCTCTTCTATTATTTGATGTTCATTATTTCAGTCACTTATATGTTCCTGAAGTTAACATGTTTACATAATCTGTTTAGTATTGACCAATTAAACACAATATCTTCTTTTTTTTTACTTTCTATTTAATTTTTTCTGCATTCTCTTCTATTATTTGATGTTCAATTTGATCTTGGATACCCTTATTTTCCTCCTACTAACCTGCTAATGAGTCACTCTTCATGTGTTTTCTCTCTCATCAATTACCTTGTCTTCTTTGATCTGGGTGGGATTTTAATTATATGCTGTGTAAATTTTAAATGCAAACTGTTGCAATTAAATGAAAAATATGAATGAAAATCTACTTAATCACTTTTTTATCAGCCTAGCGCTTATGACGAAAATTTTTCTAGAATGTAAACAAAAAAACACTTCGTAGTTCGTAAAAGTGTAATGCGCTAACTTCTCGTAGGTAGTAGATTTTTGAAGGTGAAGCTAGCGCTGTAGTATGTTTCCTCTCCTCTATTTTACGTAAGGCGCGTTTACAAGAACGTAATAGTCGCGCGTCGACAAAGGTGAAGCTAGCGCTGTAGTATGTTTCCTCTCCTCTATTTTACGTAAGGCGCGTTTACAAGAACGTAATAGTCGCGCGTCGACACCGTATGTTTCAAAAGTAATTTCCAACGAATATCCTGTATTCAATGTAATTTAAATGAGAGTGTTCCCACTATTCACGACACGATTTTTTTTTTTTCCAACGAATATCCTGTATTCAATGTAATTTAAATGAGAGTGTTCCCACTATTCACGACACGATTTTTTTTTTCCAACGAATATCTGTATTCAATGTAATCTAAATGAGAGTGTTCCCACTATTCACGACACGATTTTTCGACTGCATATTTCTCTACCAAGGGAAATTTCAGGCTGCTATACTCCGTGTTTAAAGTCCCTCAGCTGGTCCAAGCCCTGTTTTAAGTCCCCCAGCCAGACCATGAACAGTTATAACCGTATGTGTTACTAAATAGAAACCCCCTCCCCCAACCTGGGTCCTACCAATACCTTACATGTACCTACACCTACATGATAGTTAAAAAAAAACAGGTGTCATTGAAAGAGAGACAAACAGATACATAGCATTATGATGGCATTGTAGAATGTAGGTGGTACCTACCAGTATAAGAGGTACCTAATTATACAAGAATAGATATTATACTGGGGGGCCTTACCCAGTGGATGTGTGATAAGGCTCGTTCTCGGAACGGCTGGCAGGATAGGAGAAAATCCGGTCTTCGTCGTCTCTTCGCTTTTGGGACAGATAAGGCTCGTTCTCGGAACGGCTATCTTTCTCCTATCCTGTCTTTCTTCCCTCTTCGCTTTCAGGACAGTAAGACCTTGGCGCGCCCGTCATGTAAGTGGTTTTGTCGCTGGTTCGCTGGCCGATTCTGTCCTCCTCGGAATAAAAATAAATTACATAATTATAATAAAAAGCCGCAGTCACCCAGTAAAAAGTGAATGATTCTCAGCTACCTATGTAGGTACTACCTGTTTATTTCGTGTATTGTTTAACTCAAATACCTACGTACACAATATGTTGTACCTACATATTACTAGGCGCTCATATTACTACATGTGGGCGCTCAAGCAACAACTTCACCTATCAACCATCTTACAAACTTCCAAAGAAGGGGAAAGGGTTCGAGCTGTGCGGGCTTACAAGTTAGGTGCGCTAACCTCCAAGCTAGCAAAAAAGGCTGGCAACTTCTGACTTTCGTAACTATCCCCAAAGGAAATTTAAGATTGTAAGTAGGTATGCTAAAATTAAAGGAAAAAAGTACCCAAATAGATCAGTTGCGCTTACTTGGGTGACGCACGCCATCCGCTCGGACATCGTCGCCCACGTACTCAACGTTGCCTGTCCTCTCTCACCTTAACCTGTATCTTCTTCCAAAATCCACGCACGCCATCCGCTCGGACATCGTCGCCCACGTACTCAACGTTGCCTGTCCTCTCTCACCTTAACCTGTATCTTTTCCAAAATCCAGGTCACCTCCGTTCCACGGAGAACCATTTTCCCTTAATATTTTTTTTACATTCGCAACTTCTTGCACTTAACTTACTTGGCAAGTTTTTTTCCCCTCCAATGTTCTAGCTTGAGGGCCGAAATTTTTGGAAAGGAACTTGGCCTTATTTTTTACATTTATGTTTTTGGTGGGATCCTGTATTCAATGTAATGCTTGAGGGCCGAAATTTTTGGAAAGGAACTTGGCCTTATTTTTTACATTTATGTTTTTGGTGGGATCCTGTATTCAATGTAATTTAACCCCTAAGAGCCGAACTTTTCTTTTTGTTGGATCTTGCTGAAATTTAACCGCTTCTAACTCCGGACCGGTACTGAGTAAATATGTCAAATAAAATTGAAAATAGTAGGAAATTTTGTTTCCTAACTAATAGACAAATACTAGATGCACTCTGACGTAGAGTGACTGAGATATTAGCGAAAAAGAGAGAAGGGTTTGGTCAAGTTTGGTGTGACTTTAATGTAGGCCTCGGCTCTCATGGGTTAAATGAGAGTGTTCCCACTATTCACGACACGATTTTTTTTTTCCGAACGACAGATGAGAACGGGCTCTCAGATTTCAACTTGACATTTTTGTTGGGTATCACGCCTGCCTTGTAAGCGCTAGGCCGCAGGTTCGATTCCCACCCGGGGTGAACTTCATCATCATAATGAGATGGCTGGCCTCCTATTCCGTCCTCTTCTTTTCGATTTCGAGACGCCTTTTTTTTTTGCGACATAAAAACCGTCTTTTTGTTGCAGACATAGAATCCAGATACGAAATGTTGGTCAAGCGACTGGAAGAGTTGGAGACAGAGAAGAAGAAAAACCAGGAGGAGTTTGGACAGCAGAGAGCCAAAATGAAAGACCTGTTCCTTCTCAAAGAAGGTAAGAACCTGTCTCGGTGGCGTAGTGGTCAAGACGCTCGCCTGGTAAACAGGAGGTAGTTGGTTTGATCCCAGCCGACGCATGGCATTTTATCCTCATTTATTTGAGAATTTGACCACATAATAATAGAGCTCTAAAGGTTAGGTGGTAGAGAATGCCTCCGGCGTTAACCTCGCCTGTAGTGGTTACCTTCCACTCAAGAGTCTAATATTATTTTTAGTAAAAGAAAGACCTGTTCCTTCTCAAAGAAGGTAAGAACCTGTCTCGGTGGCGTAGTGGTCAAGACGCTCGCCTGGTAAACAGGAGGTAGTTGATTTGATCTCGGCCGACGCATGGCATTTTCTCCTCATTTATTTGATAGTTTGACCACATAATAATAGAGCTCTAAGGGTTAAGTTGTAGAGAATGCCTCCGGCGTTAACCTCGCCTATAGTGGTTACCTTCCACTCAAGAGTCTAATATTATTGTATATTAGTAAAAACTTAGGCACCTCCCATGACGTAGTGGTCACTGCGCTCGCCTTGCACGCGGAGACCCGCGTTCGATTCCCGGCGGGGTCAAGAAATTTGTATAATCCAAATGATTGATTCCGTGACTGGCTGTTGCGGGGCCCACTCAGCCTCGTGAGGAAAGTGAGTAGCTATGACATATAAATGCGCATAGCGACCGGTGCCAGCATGGTAGGTAAACGGTTGCATTAAGGATTATTGAGATATTGGGGGAAAATTCCTACAATGTTACACATTTACATTTTCCCGTTCGAGGTTCAAGACGGGGGTCAGCGTTTTTTCGTCAGGCCTC
>NW_007379172.1:44308-46434 GCF_000475195.1 Diaphorina citri | reverse complement strand
ACTTTTTCGGAGTTTTGACTTCAGATTTGGATTTTTCACAACTTTTTACGTGGGAATCGACCTTTTATTAATAATATTTTCCCAATAGATCAGTTGCGCTTACTTGTGTGATGTTTCAAAGTCATAGAGCAGGAAAAATGAGGACCAACGGAATTTTTCTTTTTCTTCTAGGACTTCTAGATACGGAGATAAATCGATTTAAAAAATACCGGTAAATCGTGAACTTTCACGTCACGGCATACGCTCCCGTAGGCGATGACGTCATAATTCATGACTCCCGCTTCGTTTGTTTGTGCGCAAGCGTTTCTGCGCATTTTGACGTGAAATCTGACGTCACAACTCTTCGAACTTTTTCATTAGAACGGCAATTAAAAATTAAATTTTCGACCTTTTAAAGTTACTTTTTCCGAGTTTTGACCTCAGATTTGGATTTTTCACAACTTTTTATGTAGGAATCGACCTTTTATTAATAATATTTTCCCAATTGCAACTCCTCCATTGTTGATAGGTATTTTTGTTCTTGAAGTGCGGATATTTGTGAGTTACTGATACATTTCTAGTACATAACTCGTATCTAGTACATAACTCGTACAGTCGAATTATCCGGGTACCTGATTCTTTTTTGCCAGTATGAAAAACACAGGTGTTTGTGTGTCTGTGTGTTTTTCACCCCCAACTAATAACAGTACCTATTAACTATCCTTATAAAATCTCTGATCCAATGAGATCATGCAAATTGAGAACAAAGTTTTGGTTAAATATGTGTGATTCCGATTTTCTTTTGTGGAAGAAGAATTTCATACCATTTAACAACTAATTTATTTAATGAAATGTGTTGTGAATCAAATATTCAATAAATGGGAGCTAATTATATTAAATTAAATATTTATTTCAAATTAGATAAGTGAATGTGTTTCTCAGTATTTAGTAAGTAGAGTGAAAACCTGTAGCAGAGAATAATAGATCAGTTGCGCTTACTTGGGTGATGTTTCAAAGTCATAGAGCAGGAAAAATGAGGACCAACGGAATTTTTCTTTTTCTTCTACGACTTCTAGATCCCGAGATAAATCGATTTAAAAAATACCGGTATATCGTGAACTTTGATGTCACGGCATACGCTCCCGTAGGCGATGACGTCATAATTCATTACTCCTGCTTCGTTTGTTTGTGCGCAAGCGTTTCTGCGCATTTTGACGTGAAATCTGACGTCAGAACTCTTTGAACTTTTTCATTAGAACGGAAAATAAAAATTGAATTTTCGACCTTTTACAGCTATTTTTTCGGAGTTTTGACCTCAGATTTGGATTTTTCACAACTTTTTACATAGGAATCGACTATTTATTTATAATTTTTACCCATTTGCAACTGCTCCATTGAATAGCCTAGTTAGCGTGGAGGGTGACGACCAGCGTATCTGCCTTGTGATCGCTAGTTTACAGGTTTGATTCCCCGCCCGGGGCGGATTTCGTTCTCGGAACGGCTGGCTTTCTCCTATCCTGCCTTTCTTCTCTCTTCGCTTTGGTAACAATAAGACCTTAGTGGTTATAGTTCCCTCTATCAAACCTTAAAAAAAATCTTTTTTTCCCTCTCTCTATCTTTTATCAAACCTTTTTTTAATATTTTTTTCAGAGGAGCTGAGAAAGTTGACCGGTGAGGTGAAGACTCTTCAGTCTGATCTGGATGAGGCGCGATCACAAATCACAGTGGCTGAGTTGAGCTTACAGTCACGTCTGGAGGAGACCAAGCGACGCTACGAAGAGGAAATATCCAGCTTACAGAGACTCGTAGCCGGTAAGTATGTATATTACTATTAACCAAAAGATAGTGAGGCCGATTTAACTGGACATTTTTGCATTTGGTTTGAATGTCCGTTTTAACTGGACATTTTTGCATTTGGTTTGAATGTTTTTTAACCCTACAACTCGCGATTGCGAGGTCCGATTTTGATGACATTTGGTACTTACTGGAGTTTAAAGAGAACTATGTAATAGTTATTGTTATTATCATTTTGGGATAGGGAATTATTATTTTGCAAAGGGGCCTCTTAGTAATGCTGTGATACCCACTAAAGTTGTGAAGAAGCTCTCTGCTTTACCGCAAAAAATAATTTGAGATGGAGATTTGAC
>NW_007379172.1:30217-43376 GCF_000475195.1 Diaphorina citri | reverse complement strand
TCCGATCTCACGTATTTTATTTACATTGTTCCAGGAACATTCTGTGCGGAACGTTGCATTGTAAGAAAGGCAACAGGAATCCTGTACTGCCCTACTTGCAAGGCAACTGGCTGTCCACTGTCATACATCTGGAAGGAGGGGAGTTCGAGTGCAAGTAAGTGTGGCCCTACATTTGGGTCTTTGCCCCTATTTCTTTTTATTTTTCACATAATAGATCAGTTGCGCTTACTTGGGTGGTGTTTCAAAGTCATAGAGCAGGAAAAATGAGGACCAACGGAATTTTCCTTTTTCTTCTACGACTTCTAGATCCCGAGATAAATCGATTTAAAAAATACCGGCAAATCGTAAACTTTGACGTCACGGCATACGCTCCCGTAGGCGATGACGTCACATCAAATGTCCCGAGCAAAGCTCCCTTGCAGGTAACGCATTAATGTGTTTGTGCGCATACGTTTCTGCGCAGTTCTTTCTGCTCCGCCGCTAGCGTGCTTCCATAGTGGCGCTACCTAGCGGACAAAAATAGCAACTGCGTTAAGTCTGACGTCACAAATCTTTGAACTTTTTCATTATAAAAATTGAATTTTCGACCTTTTACAGTTGTTTTTTCGGGGTTTTGACCTCAGATTTGGATTTTTCCCAACTTTTTACATAGGAATCGACCATTTATTTATAATTTTTACCCACTTGCAACTCCTCCATTATCATGACAGTGTTCGGGGTTAGGAGCGTAAGTAAGGTGGCTATATTTGGTCATTTGATACTACTTGGGCTCTTGGAGGTACGTACAATAATAGCTCAAATCCAGGACATTCTTTAAAATAAAATCTCGAGTTGCTTTTATTGAACGTCACTGTAAATATTTATCGCGTTTTATTTTACAAGGAACCATTAACCAGAGTGCGATTAAGTCAAGGTCACTACCTCCCCTCAGATGGAAGTTTGTATATGACGTGAGGGGCGTTAACTAATTTTTTGGTTAACGTTTCCCCTCTGGCCTTGCTAAACCAAGCCCTTCCGGTTTACGATAGAGTCGCCTTTTTTTCCCCAGTTAATTCGAACAGCTGATTTTTTATCAAGAGCTTCCCATATTTCTCTACTAGATAGCGCCAGTGTGAGATATGTGGAAAATCCTACAATGCTGCAGTAAGCACCAAAGTTGTAATATGATAATACAAAGAATTGGCATTTATTTATTTATGATTAATTTTTCATTACGTTAAACATACATGCTCGTCACAAATGTCGTTTCCCCTCAATACAAATTTCATGAATTGACTTGAACTCGAACCATCAACCTCCAGATCTCAAGTTAACCACTGCACCATTGAGGTTGTTTGTTCATATTCAAGCTTGGGTGGAAAATTTACGAGAGGGTATGTTCTATTTCTGTTTCTATTTCTTGACCCCTGCTGTATTGAATCCATGTTCATTGCTGACTGTTTGTTGTTTGCAGACAACTGAAGAAACCTCGGTGGATCTAGTCTCCATCAATTCAAACAATTCCAGTACCAATAATAATAGTCATAGGTTGAGACACAGTCAGTCCTCGAATAAATCAACAGGTATGTATAGAATGGAATATACCTTGTTTATACTGTCCGAATAGGACTGAAAAGTCCCTTTACCCCAGCAGTCTAAACAAGGTCTCGTATATTTGATGGGATAATGGTACATACAATAGTCAGATGACAATTTGTTTTAAAAGACCTTTCCTATATAAAAAAAAGGTACCAAAAAGGATATAAAAAAGGACATTAATCAGCGACCTCCGTGGCCGAGTGGGTATCACACTAGGCTTGCACGCCGGAGGTCCCGGGTTCGATTCCCGGCGGGGTCGAAGTTTTTACGGCTCTGTGCTTGAAGTTCGGGGTGCACTCAGCCTCCTAAGGACAATGGAGTAGCTACTTTA
Source organism: Diaphorina citri (assembly GCF_000475195.1). NCBI lineage: Eukaryota > Metazoa > Arthropoda > Insecta > Hemiptera > Psyllidae > Diaphorina > Diaphorina citri. The sequence goes on along the minus strand of NW_007379172.1, from coordinate 41,467 downwards.
ATCGAGTAGCGACCAGTGGCGACATTACCGGTGAAGAAAGATTATTGAAATATGAAAATGGATTGCAAAGGAAGCACTTAGTAATGCTATGATATCCACAAAAAGTTGTGAAAAGACTCTGTCCACCCAACCAGTACTGGTTCGCACCATGCTGGAGTCGCTCATAGCTGACAAGTCCGGTGGTAAGAGAACGCTGAGGAAGGACATAGATGGCCAGTACCTGATGCAAATTGATGCTTTCCATCGCACCTCCTTCTTCTGGTCCTACCTACTCAACTTCAGCGGTAAGTTGGTCCGTTCATTCGTACAAGCTTAACCCGTCCTTTGGGGCATTTGACCCTACACCTAAGCCTCAGATTGGACTTAAAATAAAAAAAAAGATGAGTGTTCCACCGCCGTTTTTATTTCGGTAGCAATGGAACAACTGCTACATTAGACGCTTGTGGCCTGTGTCGTAGCATGCCCATCCCGTAGTATGCCTCTCATCAGATGGGCGAGAAGAGACACAATACTTCCCATTTAGGTGCTGGCTCAACACGAGAACACCAGAAAGTAACCCGTTGAAAGAGAGAGAGAGCGAAGAAGATGAAGAGAGAGAGAGCGAAGAAGATGAAGAGAGAGAGAGCGAAGAAGATGAAGAGAGAGAGAGCGAAGAAGATGAAGAGAGAGAGAGCGAAGAAGATGAAGAGAGAGAGAGCGAAGAAGATGAAGAGAGAGAGAGCGAAGAAGATGAAGAGAGAGAGAGCGAAGAAGATGAAGAGAGAGAGAGCGAAGAAGATGAAGAGAGAGAGAGCGAAGAAGATGAAGAGAGAGAGAGCGAAGAAGATGAAGAGAGAGAGAGAGAGAGAGAGAGAGAGAGCGAGAGCGAGAGCGAGAAACTAGGTGGAGTTACATATCATTTTGAACTTTGATAATTTCTCGAAGTTAAATGGAGCGCGTACAATAAAAACCCGAGAAATAAGTGGGAAAAATAAACTGGTGTGAGCAACACACGACTTTCCATTACCCTGGCAAACCGAACTATCATCATAAGATTCATAAGTCATAAGGTTAAAATCTCAATCTGTTATTTATGTTCAAGAGGTTTGATAGAGGGAATGATAACAACTACTCGTATGAGGTTTTATCGTCCCAAGATTGAAGAGAGAAGGAGGACAGGATAGAAGAAAGCCAGCCGTTACGAGAACGAACCCTATCAGTGTAGGATAAAGTCCTCCTCGGGTGGGAATCAAATCCGCAACTTAGTGCTTACGAGGCAGGCGAGCTCCTCTCCAAGCTAACTAGGCTGGCAGCCTCTATCTTAGAGCTTTACAGCCTCCAAAATCCTTTTATTTGTAAATCTACATACTGATGTATTCTGACGTGACTTTGAGAGGATTCATCTTGAAAAGAAAAACACCAGTACCATGTTCCTTTTATTTATATATCTCCCTTGCTTTAATCCTACATCAGTGTCCACTGTTAGGGTCAGCTCTCCTTGTTCGCAGGTGATAAACTCTTCTATTTTGGGTGTCAGCTTCTGATAGTCCACTTTCTTCCAGTCTTTTCTTCTGTTGCCGCCACCAGGTGTGCTTGGGCCTTCCTCTCGTATGTTTTCTTGGTAGATTTATACTTAGAGCTTTATTGACCATATGATCTGCCGGTCTTCTTTTAACGTGCCCGAACCATCTCAGCTGCTTTTCTTCTAACTTTTCTTCAATCGCTCTAAAATGAAATAATGATAGAAAATAAAGAATTCAACTACTATTCTATTCTGATTCAGGTTATCTCTCTGGAGAAGGTGAAGGAGGAATTCCATCGGGAATCTCAGTTCAGAAAGGAAATGGAAGAGAAGTGGAATGAGAAGAAAGAGCAACACAAAATACAGGTGAGGTGAATGAAAAATCTGGTGTGAACATCACACGACTTTCCTTATCCTATTTCAAGTCTCTAGCTTTTACCGTTCTCGAGATATTTTGTTTACAGACAGACAGCCAGACACCCACACGGACCAATGGCTGAAACTGTGGATTTAGGCTCTAGGGACCTCAAAACGTGTTTTGGCACTAAAAACTGATCATCGAAATTTTGACCCGATTACATTACTTTCCTTCCTATAGGATAAGGAAAGTAAAAAACACTTGGAGTAGAAGCACACTATTATCCCGTCCTCACGTGACGGGATAGCAATGTGTTTCTGCCTTTCTCAACGTCTCTTCCGTCCAAATGGACCTCAGGGTTTCTGTTAAAAAATTATGGGAACCCACTGTGACCCTTCGAATGGGACTTATAAAGAAGATATCGAAAAAGCTAGCATATTCTACAGGGTAATTCAGTGAATTAGTAATAGTATGATTAGTATGAACTTCAAAAAAATCATAGGTCGATTATTTTTCAAGAGGAATAGGGTAAGTGTTATTCGCCCTGGCTTTGGTTTTGAGGTGGGGGGCACCTCGGTGGGCGATGACGTATTCGATGCTGCGTATTGCTTTCTGGAGGGGATGAAGGGGCTCCGAGCGGAATATGGTCGATAGGCGTTGCACGTTGGTTTTGTATCTGAGGAGAGAGGAGAGACGATAGTTGTACAGTGTCATTCTCGTATTCTCGGTGGGCGATGACGTATTCGATGCTGCGTATTGCTTTCTGGAGGGGATGAAGGGGCTCGGAACGGAAGATCGTGGAGAGGCGTTGTACGTTGGTTTTGTATCTGAGGAGAGAGGAGAGACGATAGTTGTACAGTGTCATTCTCGTATTATGAACTCTTTTGAAAATTGAATAACTGCTTAACAAAAGCTAATGAATGAATTCTGTTTTGATTAAAAAAAAAGGAAAAAGAGGAAGGGTTACTCTGGTACTTATAGCCCGGAAGATTATATCACGGAGATGGCGGTCTTCTTGCAAGAGGCAAGAATTCAGACCTTCTCCCAAGTTGTGCATCGCGTTATGAGTATTTGTTCGAGCATACCGTTTATTTCTCGTCGAATGACATCTTTCAGTATATCACGGAGATGGCGGTCTTCTTGCAAGAGGCAAGAATTCAGACCTTCTCCCAAGTTGTGCATCGCGTTATGAGTATTTGTTCGAGTATACCGTTTATTCTCGTCGAATGACATCTTTCAGAGTTCTTGGTTTGTTAAGATCTAGGGCTATCAAATCTAGAGCACTTTTAGCCCAGTGTTGACCCAGTGGCACGTGTTAACCCAGCACCTATATGTGAAGTATTGTGTCTCTTGTCGCACATCTAAGGGATGGGTATGCTACGACACAGACCACATGAGAGTCGTTTTCATTTCCACGAAGAACAAAAAATCATCTTTAAAAAACTCTCTTAAAAATATTATAATAACAATATTAGGTTAACGCAAAAACGGCTTATAGGCGGCTATAGGTCGTTTTACCGTCACACTCCTCAATTTCCAACGTACTTGGGCTCGTACAAGACCTGGTGTACTTTCCGTCTAAGCTCCTCATAATCAAACACATCAAAGTCCACCATGAGCCCATACCCCTCTTCCTCTGCTTTCTGGCCGTTCTGCTTCTGGTCCGCAAATAGAGGTACGATCACCATGGGCACGGCGTGATAGATGGACTCGAACGCGGAGTGAACGCCCCCGTGCGTGATGAACAGGCGACACTTTGGGTGAGCTGAGGAGGAAAAGTGAACGAAGGAATCGAAAATGGAATATACCTAATTATTTTGCTCATACTCCTGCCAGAATGAGACTGAAAAGTCCGTTTACTCCCTCAGTCTAAACAAGGTCTTATGTATTTGGTACAATATTTTTAAAATATAATTGCAAGTACAGTTACTAAGACAAAAATCTGGTGTCAACAACATCACACACGAATGTAATAGCATTTGCGGAACTAAAAAAAAATAAATAAAAACAGTTGACAAAGGGTAGTATCGAACCAGTAACTTCTGAACTGTAAGTCGGATAGGAGGTCGCGTAGCTTTGATGGTTACAAACGTTACGTTGTGTCCTTGAGCTACGAGTTCGTTAGAAATAACAGACAACATCATCACGTGGGACGTGAAGGGAAAGACGCCAAACACCAGGATGTTGTAACCATGGCAACCAGGCGAAGTTAGAAACGCGAGAAACAAAAAAGCGACGGCTAGTTTCATGGTGGTTTCGGGTAGTCAGTCGCGGATAGGGTCCTATATTGGGAGCGACTACCTTATGTCCGAAATTGTGTTGGTCCAGGATTATTGGAGTCCTAAATTTCAAACGTCTACCTTTTGTCCGATTTTATTACTATTAATTAAAATAATATTTAATTACAATTTGGGAGGTTGGCAAACATGTTTAAATAACTGTAGGATATAGAAAAATAGTTGTTTTTTTCCACAAAAGTCTTCTCGCAATTTAACGACAAGAATTTAACGAGAAATGAAAATGACGTTTACCCACACGAATTTTAATGTCACCTGTTCAAAGTCAAGAGACACTAGGGCAGTATTAATAGCCTACTACCTCAGAATGTTCAGTGTGCAAGATAAGTGATTATTTACTACTCCAGGTAATCGCTACTCTCATATCTACTCAGATATAAGACAAACAGGCACACTACTGTAGATACTAATTACAGTCGAATCGCCATGAACTGGACTTGTGTAAGCAGGAAACCTGTGGATAAACTGGAAAATTTACCACGCCAAAAGAGGGGAAATTTTCTCGGTTTCTGGAAGAAAAATACGTCTATTCCATTTTATTTGTTTTTCACTAGTCCGTGTGTGTACGATTAGATATACGTCGTTTTGTTTCAAAAATGAATCTTTACAATTATTATTGTTATAATGTTTATAATAATAAATTGATTAAATTTTTATTTTTATAGTATTTGGGGAGTAGGATAATATAATCTAAATAAAGATAATATAATCTAAATAAAGATAATATAATCTAAATAAAGATAATATAATCTAAATAAAGAAATCACTGACCAAATAATCTTCTCAGCCAGCCTAGTTAGCTTGAAATATTATAGGGACTGGTCTTTGCGTCAGGGCAGTGAAAATAAAAGATCTTTTTTGCCAGCCTAGTTAGCTTAGTTGGTAGGATAAAATCCGCCCGGGCGGATTTTATCCTACCAACTAAGCTGATGGGATAATGTTCGTTCTCGGAACGGCTGGCTTTTTCCTATCCTGTCTTCCTTCTCTCTTCGATTTCGGGACGATAAGACCATAGCAGTTACAGTTCCCTCTGTCAAACCTCTTAAAATAATAATAATAATAATAATCTTCTTCCTTGCCATTTTCTACTCAAAGAGGGTCGACTTTTCTTGTCAGTCTCTTCCAGGTAGCCCTATTGTGTACCTCATGTCCTGATAAATTTTCTCACTCAAGTCTTGATTCACACAAACTTTCTTTTTCTCCCCCTCGCTTCCATTCTCTCAATTCTTATCCCTATGTAGCTCTCATCTCTTCTTTCAACATGACCATACCACTGCAGTCTCCTCTCCTGGATCTTCTCGACATGTCCATTACTTTCATCCTATTCCTGATGACTTCATTCCTGATCCTGTCCAACCTCGTTACACCACAACTCCACCTCGACAACTCTTCCACCGCGACTTCAAATCTCTTCTTTTCCAATCGACTTCTCATGTATCCTCTTCATCTGAAATAATATATAATATATCTCCCTTGCTTTAATCCTACATCAGTGTCCACTGAGTCTCCGTCAAAATGGCGTCGAATTTTGGCTGAGAGGCATCTGCGCGGAAAGGATGTTTCCAAGATGAATAGAATTTTACGACTTAGCAGCGGAGCGCTGCCGCGCTCCTTAATAATATTTACAGAGTGGAATAGAATTTCTAAATTTAGAGAGTTTCTTTAAATATAAACTCATCTTAAGCGCAAAGTAAACCTAAGTCTCCGTCAAAATGGCGTCGAATTTTGGCTGAGAGGCATCTGCGCGGAAAGGATGTTTCCAAGATGAATAGAATTTTACGACTTAGCGGCGGAGCGCTGCCGCGCTACTTAATATGTATATTTACAGAGTGGAATAGAATTTCTAAATTTACAGAGTTTCTTTAAATATAAACTCATCTTAAGGGCAAGGTAAACCTAGACCCTTGACAAATGGAGTGTGCTCGAAGGCATGTGATGTGTTCCATTCCACTCGACCCCACTAAAATATGTAGGGCAAGGTAAACCTAGACCCTTGACAAATGGAGTGTGCTCAAAGGCATGTGATGTGTTCCATTCCACTCGACCCCACTAAAATATGCAGGGCAAGGTAAACCTAGACCCTTGACAAATGGAGTGTGCTCAAAGGCATGTGATGTGTTCCATTCCACTCGACCCCACTAAAATATGTGTACCTTGTTTATCCTGCTGAGGTAGTACTGAAAAATCAAAGAGAACGAATAATCAAGTCTAGAAGCAGCTTTTCAAGATTCTTTCACTTTCTCCTGCAAGGATCTCCTCTCCCGCCTTCGAGAACGAATAATCAAGTCTAGAAGCAGCTTTTCAAGATTCTTTCACTTTCTCCTGCAAGGATCTCCTCTCCCGCCTTCTTTTTTTTTTTAATTCTAATATCGTATAATAAATACCGACACCGTCGCGTGGTATGAACGGGAACATGGTAAAGTAAAAGAAGAAGAATATCTTATACAGTCGAACCTGTCTAAGTGGGAAACCTGGATAACTGGAAAAAAATCGTGGCACCTTCATGGCAATCTCTCTGAGTAGGACACTTTTTAACTGGGAAACCTGGATAAGTGGGGAAAATTTGTCGGTCCCTTGGATTCCCACTTAGACAGGTTCGGCTGTAATAAATAATCCATGCAGCGTGGTATGAACGGGAACATGGTAAAGTAAAAGAAGAAGAATATCTTATACAGTCGAACCTGTCTAAGTGGGAAACCTGGATAACTGGGAAAAAATCGTGGCCCCTTCATGGCAATCTCTCTGAGTAGGACACTTTTTAACTGGGAAACCTGGATAAGTGGGGAAAAATTGTCGGTCCCTTGGATTCCCACTTAGACAGGTTCGACTATAATAAATAATCCATGCAGGTAGGGTTCCAGATCAAATTTTTAAAAAGTAGGACATTTGGTTCCAAAAACCCGGACATTCCATCGAAAACCCGGACATTTCCCAAATTTCAAAATGTATCAAACATGTAAAAACCCGGACATGTCCGGGAAAACCCGGACGTCTGGAAACCCTACATGCAGGGTTAAAATCGAGCACAAAAGAGCAAACCTACCGAAATGCATGACTTTTTCGTTGATAATAACGTTGAGGTTGGGATGAGGTCGCGTAGCTTTGGTGGTTACAAACGTTACGTTGTGTCCTTGAGCTACGAGTTCGTTAGAAATAACAGACAACATCATCACGTGGGACGGCACAGGAAAGACGCCCAACACAAGGATGTTGTAACCATGGCAACCACGAGGTGAAGTTAGCAACGCGACGAGGGAAAAAGCGACGGCCAACTTCATGATTCCAGGGAGTAGGGTCCTTTCTTTGGAGCGGTTACCTTATGTGTGTGTCCGAAATTGTCGTGCTTCAGGGATTGTTGGAGATTTTCAGGTCCTAGATTTTTAACACCTACCTTGTGTTCAAAATTATTATTATTTTTCTTTCTTTTTTTTTTACTTTCTACGTATAGTAACTTGAAAAAGTAAAATAACTGTTAGCAACGCGACGAGGGAAAAAGCGACGGCCAACTTCATGATTCCAGGGAGTAGGGTCCTTTCTTTGGAGCGGTTACCTTATGTGTCCGAAATTGTCGTGCTTCAGGTCCTAGATTTTTAACACCTACCTTGTGTTCAAAATTATTATTATTTTTCTTTCTTTTTTTTACTTTCTACGTAGTAACTTGAAAAAAGTAAAATAACAGTACAAGCGTCCACCTTTTCCATGTTATGACGTGAAATCTAAGGTGTATTTTACGGACCTAATTTTAGTTCCGTCAAGGAGATATGCATTTTCAACTTCAACACCCTGACTAGCAAAGCATATTCTATGTATTATATGGTGTTTAATTCTTGGAATTTTTTCATCAAACAAATAGCAAAATTTCACTCAGAGGCCCCTCTTTAAGATTCCAATACCAAGCCACGGACGGACACACGAGCTAGAGAAAAAAACCAAACTTACTGAAATGTATAACATTTTCGTAATTTTAGTTCCGTCAAGGAGATATGCATTTTCAACTTCAACACCCTGACTAGCAAAGCATATTCTATGTATTATATGGTGTTTAATGTTTGAAAACATCTTCTTTGAATGAGAAACAGACTTTAATTCTTGGAATTTTTTCATCAAACAAATAGCAAAATTTCACTCAGAGGCCCCTCTTTATTCCAATACCAAGCCACGGACGGACAATTTCATCAAACAAATAGCAAAATTTCACTCAGAGGCCCCTCTTTAAGATTCCAATACCAAGCCACGGACGGACACACGAGCTAGAGAAAAAACCAAACTTACTGAAATGTATAACATTTTCATTGATAATAACGTTGAGGTTGGGATGAGGTCGCGTAGCTTTGATGGTTACAAACGTTACGTTGTGTCCTTGAGCTACGAGTTCGTTAGAAATAACAGACAACATCATCACGTGAGACGTGAAGGGAAAGACGCCAAACACCAGGATGTTGTAACCATGGCAACCAGGCGAAGTTAGCAACGCGAGAAACAAAAAAGCGACGGCTAGTTTCATGGTGGTTTCGAGTAGTCAGTCGCGAATAGGGTCCTATATTGGGAGCGACTACCTTATGTCCGAAATTGTGTTGGTCCAGGATTATTGGAGTCCTGAATTTCAAACGTCTACCTTTTGTCCGATTTTATTACTATTAATTAAAATAATATTTATTTACAATTTGGGAGGTTGGCAAACATGTTTAAATAACTGTAGGATATAGAAAAATAGTTTTTTTTTCCACAAAAGTCTTCTCGCAATTTAACGACAAGAATTTAACGAGGAATGAAAATAACGTCTACCTTTTGTCCGATTTTATTACTATTAATTAAAATAATATTTAATTACAATTTGGGAGGTTGGCAAACATGTTTAAATAACAGTAGGATATAGAAAAATAGTTTTTTTTTTCCACCAAAGTCTTCTCGCAATTTAACGACAAGAATTTAACGAGGAATGAAAATGACGTTTACCCACACGAAGTTTAATGTCACCTGTTCAAAGTCAAGAGACACTAGGGCAGTATTAATAGCCTACTACCTCAGAATGTTCAGTGTGCAAGATAAGTGATTATTTACTACTCCAGGTAATCGCTACTCTCATATCTACTCAGATATAAGACAAATGGGCACACTACTGTACTAATTACAGTCGAATCGCCATAAACTGGACTTGTGTAAGCAGGAAACCTGTGGATAAACTGGAAAATAAGTCGTGGTCCCTTGATTTTTAACACAAAAACTTTTTTCTAATAGAGGTTTGATAAAGGGAACCTGAGCAGGTTATCGTCCCGAAATCGAAGAGAGAAGGAAGAGGAGATAGAAGAAAGGCAGCCGTTCCGAGAACGAATACTATCCGTTCAGGATAATCCTCCCCGGGCGAGAATCGAACCCGCGACTTAGCGCTTACAAGGCAGACATGCTACCAAATAAGCTAAGAAAAGTTCGTCAGTCCCTTGAGTTACTGCTTATTCAGGTTTGACTGTATAAATCACGTATACAGTATTAGCTGTATTAATATTACAACATGATAAAGATTATAGGGAGGAAAATGTATAGTTATTAGCCTAGTAACTACACTGATTGGACACTTACTATTACTAAGATACGGAACTCTACCTGTGAGAGTAATAGAAGGCAACTCCTTCCTTGCCAAAGTCCTGCTGCTGTCCAGAATGTATGTTTGAGATCTTTTTCACATCCTGCCAGCCACAGTTTCTTTCAAGGACAACCTTGACCTTTTCATTAATTTTCTTTCCTACATTTCCTGGATACACTGTGTATTCGATTTTCCTCATCTCCTCCACACATGTTATTTATAATTAAAAAAAAAAAAACGGGAATTGTACTCGTTTTTCGATTGCAAATATTTCAACGGGTTACTTTCTGGTGTTCTCGTGCTCGGAATGCTTAAAATATGACCTTTTTTATGACCTTTTAGAAATTTTTGGCATTTTATGACCTTTTCCGAAAAAAAGCTAAAATATGACTAAATAGTATGATGTCATGACAATATGACATTTGGTTGTCTCTGCTCATAAGTTGCATGCGCAAGCGTGCCCTTCCAAAGAGGTTCCGGTCACAGGCTGGTCACTCATCGGCAATAGATCAGTTGCGCTTACTTGGGTGGTGTTTTAAAGTCGTAGAGCAGGAAAAATGAGGACCAACGGAATTTTTCTTTTTCTTCTACGACTTCTATATCCCGAGATAAATCGATTTAAAAAATACGGGTAAATCGTAAACTTTGACGTCACGGCATACGCTCCCGTAGGCGATGACGTCACATCAAATGTCCCGAGCAAAGCTTCCTTGCAGGTAACGCATTAATGTGTTTGTGCGCATACGTTTCTGCGCAGTTCTTTCTGCTCCTCCGCTAGCGTGCTTGCATAGTGGCGCTACCTAACGGACAAAAATAGCAACTGCGTTAAGTCTGACGTCACAAATCTTTGAACTTTTTCATTATAAAAGTTGAATTTTCGACCTTTTACAGTTGTTTTTTCGGAGTTTTGACCTCAGATTTGGATTTTTCCCAACTTTTTACATAGGAATCGACCATTTATTCATAATTTTTACCCATTTGCAACTCCTCCATTTACTTGCGCATGCAAGCGTGCTTATGCAACTTAAGTCTGACCACAAGCTCAGGTGGCATGGTAGCGCCTATACTAGATTGTTGAAAATCCAAGATGGCGCATTCCTGACCGTCGAAGGACTAGTGTTTATTACCAAATTGTTACAGTCGCGTCCTTGGACCATACCGGTATATCATACCAAATTTCATCGCTTTACGACTAACCGTTATTGAGATATTTTGTATACCACCTTTTCCAATTTTCCCATTTAAACCTGTAGTACACACATACATACGTACGTGTACGTACGGTTATTTATTTATTTTTCATTTTCTTTTTGAAGAAGTTTGACAGAAGGAACTGTTACTGCTAAGGTCTTATCGTCCCGAAATCGAAGAGAGAAGGAAGACAGGATAGGAGAAAGCCAGTCTTTCCGAGAACGAACATTATCCGTTCAGGATAAAATCCGCCCCAGGCGAGAATCGAACCCGCGGCGTAACGCTTACAAGGCAGACGCGCTACCAACCAAGCTAACTAGGC
>NW_007379172.1:12718-29710 GCF_000475195.1 Diaphorina citri | reverse complement strand
TTCATTATTATTATTATTATTATTATTTTTTTTTTTCTTTTTTTTGAAAAATTTTCTAAGTTCGAAGCAACATTGACTTTGGTTGATATCTGGATGAGTGATTGTCCGATTTTTACCAAATTGTTACAGTCGCGTCCTTGGACCATACCGGTATATCATACCAAATTTCATCGCTTTACGACTAACCGTTATTGAGATATTTTGTATACCACCTTTTCCAATTTTCCCATTTAAACCTGTAGTACACACATACATACGTACGTGTACGTACGTACATACACTCGGTGGGCGATGACGTATTCGATGCTGCGTATTGCTTTCTGGAGGGGATGAAGGGGCTCGGAACGGAAGATCGTGGAGAGGCGTTGCACGTTGGTTTTGTATCTGAGGGGAGAGAAGAGACGATGTTGTTTAAGACTTTAAATAGATTTCGCATTAGGTACTTGAAAGAACAAATTTCAGGCTGGTATCCCCCTTGTTTAAAGTCCCCCAGCCAGACTTATACACCCGATTTTGAAAATTTGGACCGATTGCAATACTTTCATTACTAGTATAGCTCCGCTATACTGTAGTAATAGAAAGTAAAAATACAAAATCAAATCATGAATCTTTTTGTAGTAAAGCAGAGAGCTTTTTCTCAACTTTTGTGGGTATCACAGCATTACTTATTTTCTTTACTATACATTCTCATCTAATCGTATTATCAATTTACACTGGTAATCCCGCCACTGGTCGCTACTCCATAACCCCGCTGTTAATCGAACCCAGGACCTCCAGCGTGCAATCCCAGTGTGATACCCACTCGGCCACGGAGGTTGCTTAAGTTTAAACATAATCATTTCAACGTACTTGGGCTCGTACAAGACCTGGTGTACTTTCCATCTCAGCTCCTCATAAACCTCCAGCGTGCAATCCCAGTGTGATACCCACTCGGCCACGGAGGTTGCTTAAGTTTAAACATAATCATTTCAACGTACTTGGGCTCATACAGGACCTGGTGTACTTTCCGTCTCAGCTCCTCATAATCAAACACATCAAAGTCCACCATCAAATCAAAGAGAAATCTCCTAGGTGAAAAGAAAATTAGGTACGATAATAAAAATACAACCTGTTTCTCTTTTTGTACGAATAAAACAAAAAAAGATCAGACATACCTTATTAATGTCAATGTCATTACCGCTTTTATAACATTTATTTATACAATAAACGGGATTTACCCTGTACTAACTATTACAATGTTATATTCCTAACTATGACCTATGTAAATACCTAATTGAACGTGTATCATGAGCTTCATATCTTTGAGTGCCTGTTCGATTTGGTGCCGAAATATTTGAGATGAGTAGATTAGGCACTTGACTCTGATGAGCACTCTAACTCTGGGTATATCATTCAGGTTGTGCTAATGTACCGGGTTGGGTTGAGTTCAGACTGGTTGAGACAGGATATTGTTTCTTCAGTTTAGCATGGGAGTGGTAACTTAAAAACAAGGCAAGTTTACCAACCTTGCCTAACCCAACCCGGTACTTGCCTCGGTAGCGTAGTGGTCAAGACGCTCGCCTGGTAAACAGGAGGGCGTGGGTTCGATCCCAGCCGAGGCATGGAATTTTATCCTCATTTATTTGAGATTTTGACCACATAATAATAATGGAGCTCTAAGGGTTAGGTGGTAGAAAACGCCTCCGAGAGTCCTTCCACTCAAGAGTCTATTATTATTATTACATAACCACAACCTCATCCTGCCTCTCTTCCTATGTTGCCAGGTGCATTGTCGTCACTGCGGGAAGGTGTTCTGCTCGGCCTGTGTTCGCTACCAAGTGCTCAGCGGTCCCAACCAGAGACCAGCCCAAGTGTGTGAAACCTGCCATGTGATATTGGTCAAGGATTCGGGGTCAACATCAACTGGCCAGGTTCTCTCGGGCCTACTTTGCCACAAGTTCATGTTACTCGTGAACGGCATCTTATAGTCTGGCATATACCCAGGGTTGTATGGATTGCCCACCATGTAGGCTACGTTGGCAGTCATCACGACTGGATGATAGTTGATGAGGGGACAGTCGAATTTCTGGGCAAACCCCGCCGCGATGGTCTCCGTCAAAAAATAGGTCTCCGTCACTCGGGCCTAGGAGGCTCCTAAAAGGGAAAAGGGACCGTCTTGTTGCCCTATAGGTGATAACTCTTTGTCCGGCCCTGCCTGGGGGGGCTAAGAAAAGGATCTTAAAAAGGGGAAAAATATCCTTACGTGATAATCTGATAAGTTTATGGTTGGCCCAGTCTGGAGGGGCCTTAAAAGGGGAATAGGACCATCATATTCTGAGGTTACTCTATGGTAAGCCAGGCACCGAGGGTCCTAACATGGGGAAAAGGACCGTTTATCCTATGGGTGATAATCTAATATTGATAACTTTATGGTTGGCCCAGTCTGGAAGGACCTTAAAAGGGCTTATAGGCGGCTATAGGTCGTTTTACCGTCACACTCCTCAATTTCCAACGTACTTGGGCTCGTACAAGACCTGGTGTACTTTCCGCCTCAGCTCCTCGTAGTCAAACACATCAAAGTCCACCATGAGCCCATACCCCTCTTCCTCTGCTTTCTGACCGTTCTGTTTCTGGTCCGCAAATAGAGGTACGATCACCATGGGCACAGCGTGATAGATGGACTCGAACGCGGAGTGAACGCCCCCGTGCGTGATGAACAGGCGACACTTTGGGTGAGCTGAGGAGGAAAAGTGAACGAAGGAATCGAAAATGGAATATACCTAATTATTTTGCTCATACTCCTGCCAGAATGAGACTGAAAAGTCCCTTTACTCCCTCAGTCTAAACAAGGTCTTATGTATTTGGTACAATATTTTTAAAATAGAATTACAAGTACAGTTACTGAGACAAAAATCTGGTGTCAACATCACACACGAATGTAATAGCATTTGCGGAACTAAGAAAAAAAAACAGTTGACAAAGGGTAGTATCGAACCAGTAACTTCTGAACTGTAAGTCGGATAGTACCTACTTAAAGTTTTACAATTTCTATTCCGTTTACGAAATAAGGGTTCGGCAACATTGACTTTTGCAGAATTGAAGTACCAAATTTTTAGGGAAATTCCGTTTACGAAATAAGGGTTCGGCAACATTGACTTTTGAAGAATTGAAGTAGGTACCAAATTTTTAGGGAAAAAATATTTTGAAGAGGGGACTTAGGTACTAAAATAATAAAATTCTCAAACCTCTTCAAATTATTTAACGAGGTTTGATAGAGGGAGCTTTAAAAATGTCTTTCTCTAGTGTACTGCTAAGTGTACTTATCTAGACTTTTTCCTTCCTTCTTTGGGTTTCAGCCAACACTTCGTTCGAGGACGTCCCTGTCCGAAATCACCCGATGTGATGAGGCCCGGTCACAGCAAACATACTGCGGCCGTAGTTTTGCAGTCCGCCCAGAAGTGTCTTTCCATAGTGATCCAGGTAGACATAGCTACGCCACTTCTTACTTCATGTAGACTGGAAGCTGGAATGGAATCCATCATTCACTCGATTGGGCTTCCGGCGTTCACGGTCAAAACGGTGGTGTAGTGGTCAAGACGCTCGCCTGGTAAACAGGAGGGCGTGGGTTCGATCCCAGTCGAGGCATGGAATTTTATCCTCATTTATTTGAGAATTTGACCACATAATAATGGAGCTCTAAGGGTTAGGTGGTAGAGAACGCCTCCGGCGTTAACCTCGCCTAGTGGTTACCTTCCACTCAAGAGTCTATTATTATTATTATTAAATCAAATGGAACAGCTGATATCGTGGTCACTCATAAGCAGAGACAACCACAATATGACGTTTATTTTTCCAAAATATGACTCTAAAAATATGACCTTTATGATCTTTATTTTCCTCAAATGTGACATTTATTTTCCCAAAATATGACCTTTTCCGTAAAATAAAACATAAAAAAAAACTTTATTTTTAATGAAAGAGTAGGTAAATGAGCTTTATTTTTTGTTATTTATTTATTTGTTGTATAACAGGATCAAGTGTGCTGCTATGTTGTCAACAGTAAAATTTAGTCTCCTGTCACTTAGTAGATATTTTAATTTCGAGAAAGACCGCTCAACGTCTGCCGACGACACCGGGGCATATTTCATGGCCAGGATGTCTTGAATAGTCTTGTTGGTTGTTGGTTGTTGGTTGTTGGTTGTTGGTTGTTGGTTGTTGGTTGTTGGTTGTTGTTGTTGTTGTTGTTGTTGTTGTTGTTGGTGTTGTTGTTGTTGTTGTTTATTTTTCACACTCATCTTAGAAATTAAAGAAAAAAGTGATATCCCCCCAAAAAACACGTCACGTTGAAAAAATTGACGAAATTTTTTTTTTTTTTTTCCCCCCTCAAATTTATTTATTTTCAAAGTCTATTTTCCTATTTGTTCTTCTTATTCCGGTCGGGTTTGGTCGGCTTCTTTTCGTCTTTCCCTCGGGTGAACTCGGCCAAGCTCGTGCCTATTCGGACCAGGGTGTACAACACGAGACCCAGGCCGAGTGTACAACTCGCGATCACATCGAGTTGACTCGTCTGGTACCAGGGGAGGCTCGTGGCTTTGGTTTTGAGGTGGGGGGCACCTCGGTGGGCGATGACGTATTCGATGCTGCGTATTGCTTTCTGGAGGGGATGAAGGGACTCCGAGCGGAATATGGTCGATAGGCGTAGCACGTTGGTTTTGTATCTGAGTCGTGGCTTTGGTTTTGAGGTGGGGGGCACCTCGGTGGGCGATGACGTATTCGATGCTGCGTATTGCTTTCTGGAGGGGATGAAGGGGTTCGGAACGGAAGATCGTGGAGAGGCGTTGCACGTTGGTTTTGTATCTGAAGGGAGAGAAGAGACAATGTTGTTTAAGACTTTTAATAGATTTCGCATTAGGTACTTGAAAGAACAAATTTCAGGCTGGTATCCCCCTTGTTTAAAGTTCCCCAGCCAGACTTATAGTCGGTATAGCTGAAAACCGCCAAAAAACGGTCGAAATCCGTCCAAAAGCGGTCAAAATACCGCCAAGCGCAGCACCTATCTCAACCAAACATTTTCTGTTGTATCCTTGTCACATTTGTGAACTACATACCAAATTTCAAGTCTCTAGCTCATACACCGTTCTCGAGATATTGTTAAACTAGACCGAAAACGGCCAAAAAGAGGTAAAATGCCGCCAACCATTGCACCGATCTTAACCAAAAGTTTCGTGTCGCACCCTTGTCACATTTGACAGCTACATACCAAATTTCAAGTCTCTAGCTCTTACCGTTCTCGAGATATTTTGTTTACAGACAGACACACACACGGAGCAATGGCTGAAACTTTGGATTTAGGCTCTAGCAGGG
This sequence comes from Diaphorina citri, assembly GCF_000475195.1. Lineage (NCBI taxonomy): Eukaryota > Metazoa > Arthropoda > Insecta > Hemiptera > Psyllidae > Diaphorina > Diaphorina citri. The sequence goes on along the minus strand of NW_007379172.1, from coordinate 24,367 downwards.
ACCTCAAAACGCGTTTTGGCACTAAAAACTGACCATCGAAAATTTGACCCGATTGCATTACTTTCCTTCCTATAAGATAAGGAAAGTAAAAAGTAAAATAACAGTAAAAGCGTCCACCTTTTCCATGTTATGATGTGAAATCCAAGGTGTATTTTAAGTACAATTCGGACCTAGTTTTAGCTCCGCGACAAACACAAAATCATGCAAAACTTTAGAAAATATTAGCAGAGAGAAGATTAGCAGAGAGCCATTATGAGAATAAGTTAAAAAAAAATATAGGTATCTGATTTATTTGTAACAAATTAGTTACATTTTATTTACAGTAAAGAATGTCATAAATGTATTGAATTCAATACCAAGCCACGGACAGACACACAAGCTAAAGCTAGTGAAAAAACGGAACTTACTGAGATGTATAACATTTTCATTGATAATAACGTTGAGATTGGGATGAGGTCGCGTAGCTTTGGTGGTTACAAACGTTACATTTAGGCTCTAGGGACCTCAAAACGCGTTTTGGCACTAAAAACTGACCATCGAAAATTTGACCCGATTACATTACTTTCCTTCCTATAAGGAAAGTAAAAAGTATAATATGTAACAGTAAAAGCGTCCACCTTTTCCATGTTATTCAATACCAAGCCACGGACAGACACACAAGCTAAAGCTAGTGAAAAAACGGAACTTACTGAGATGTATAACATTTTCATTGATAATAACGTTGAGGTTGGGATGAGGTCGCGTAGCTTTGGTGGTTACAAACGTTACGTTGTGTCCTTGAGCTACGAGTTCGTTAGAAATAACAGACAACATCATTACGTGGGACGTGAAGGGAAAGACGCCAAACACCAGGATGTTGTAACCATGGCAACCACGAGGTGAAGTTAGCAACGCGACGAGGAAAAAAGCGACGGGCAACTTCATGTTTCTAGGGTCCTTTCTTTGGAGCGGCTACCTTATGTGTTCCAAATTCTAGTTAGGGATTGTTGGAGAGTTCAGTAATTTATTGCAAACAGGTGAAGTTAGCAACGCGACGAGGAAAAAAGCGACGGGCAACTTCATGTTTCTAGGGTCCTTTCTTTGGAGCGGCTACCTTATGTGTCCCAAATTCTAGTTAGGGATTGTTGGAGAGTTCAGTAATTTATTGCAAATAATTTACTCTTTTTGACATTTTATAATTTTTTAAGCTAACTTTGAGTTTACAAATATGTACCTAGTGTTTAACAACATTGTTTAACAAAATTTTTATTAGTGCACTGCGGTCAAGATCTAGCTTTCGTAATCCAGGATCATTGGTTCAACAGCAAGTTAATTGATGTAGGAGTGGAAAATTATTTAGATAATATTTTCTTTAGAAGAGATAAGGTAGAAGGGAGGTCCCACATTGACTTTTTTTAAAAAAAAATCAGTACTTTTTTGTAGAGGCCAAATCTTGACGTTAATGACGTGACGGCCAAACACGAAGTGTTTTTTTTAATTGATGTAGGAGTGGAAAATTATTTAGATAATATTTTCTTTAGAAGAGATAAGGTAGAAGGGAGGTCCCACATTGACTTTTTTTTTAATCAGTACTTTTTTTTGTAGAGGCCAAATCTTGACGTTAATGACGTGACGGCCAAACACGAAGTGTTTTTGGGGGGGATATCACTATTTTTTGTTGTACAAGTACAAAGACATTCAGGAAAATAAATGAAACAAATTTTTAAATAGGTACCTACCTACGTAGTTGCTTCAAAATTAAGTAGGTATATTCAGTATTTAGGTAGGTATGTACCTACCAATTAAGAGTCTTAAACAGATCCTTAGTTCGGGATCGAACCCGCGCCCTAGCGATTACTAGGCAGACGCTCTACCAACCAAGCTATGTAACTAAGGCTGGCACACTCATCTTTTGTATGTAGCTCTCGAAACGAAGAAAATATATGTTACGAATTTATAAACTCAAAGTTACCAATCACTATAAATTTAACAAGCAGATGGACTTCACTAATCAAATCACTAATAATGTCTTACCTACTTTTTTGGGGGGATATCACTATTTTTTGTTGTACAAGTACAAAGACATTCAGGAAAATAAATGAAACAAATTTTTAAATAGGTACCTACGTAGTTGCTTCAAAATTAAGTAGGTATATTCAGTATTTAGGTAGGTATGTACCTACCAATTAAGAGTCTTGAACAGATCCTTAGTTCGGGATCGAACCCGCGGCCTAGCGATTACTAGGCAGACGCTCTACCAACCAAGCTATGTAACTAAGGCTGGCACACTCATCTTTTGTATGTAGCTCTCGAAACGAAGAAAATATATGTTACGAATTTATAAACTCAAAGTTACCAATCACTATAAATTTAACAAGCAGATGGACTTCACTAATCAAATCACTAATAATGTCTTACCTACTTACTTACCTACCTACCTGTTGACCCAATAATCAGCTGTTCAATCAGGTAATTTGTAACATTGTACCCATCTACATACTGAGTAGGGAATGTTTGTTTACATTGAAGGTCTGATAAGGTTATCGATAGATTTTTTTTAAAAGAGGTTTGACAGAGGGATCTGTAACTGCTATGGTCTTATCGACCCGAAATCGAAGAGAGAAGGAAGATTTCTCGAGGCTTCACGTTCATAGTTCATACATGAATTACATGATACATACATAGCTAAATACTCTCTAGACGCGTTCTGTAACAATATTTTGAAGCCGAGAACGAACATTATCCCATGAGGATAAAATCCGCCCCGGGCGGGAATCGAACCCGCGGCCTAGCGCTTACAAGGCAGACGCACTATCAACTTAAGCTAACTAGGCTGGCTATCGATAGATTTGAACTAAGAATCTATCAGTAGATCTGAAACTATCAAACCAGTTCCCTGCACGAATAGCTTGCATAGTGTTTCTATACGGGCCGGACCTAGATTCTCCGTGCTAATGGTGGACCCCATGGCGAAATAGATAACGCCGGCATTACCGGATGACGAGATGAAATCCTCAATGTCCTGCGCAAGAGAGGAGAAACATTCAATAAAATTTACTGACCGACTGCCCAAAGTTTGGGTTGCCAAAATGACACAGCATACTTCTCAGGGCCTAGCGCTTACAAGGCAGACGCACTATCAACTTAAGCTAACTAGGCTGGCTATCGATAGATTTGAACTAAGAATCTATCAGTAGATTTGAAACTATCAAACCAGTTCCCTACATAATATGTAAGTATGAACACTGAACAGCTTAGTTTTGTAGGGTAAAAATGAACGAATTTCAAAAAGGTACTAAAAAGGTTCAAAGTTTTTTTTTCAATTCCTTACAAATATCTAGTAAATCAAAGAGAAATCTCCTAGGTGGAAACAAAATTAGGTACGATGATAAAAATACAACCTGGCCTGCGGCGCTTTCCCGCTCATATTCCTTGACGTTCTGCATATTGCATATTTCATTTAAATTAGGGGTATTCTTACTGATTTTTTTTAAGTACCTGCGCCCCCCAATTTTCTGGAAAACTCATCTAAATTTTCTGGAAACGTCATGGAATTTCATTCATAAGTATGAACACTGAACAGCTTAGTTTTGTAGGGTAAAAATGAACGAATTTCAAAAAGGTACTAAAAAGGTTCAAAGTTTTTTTTCAATTCCTTACAAATATCTAGTAAATCAAAGAGAAATCTCCTAGGTGGGAACAAAATTAGGTACGATGATAAAAATATTTCTCTTTTTGTACGAATAAAACAACAATATAAAAATCTCTACTCCCTAACTGTGCCCAGTTGTATTCAGTGCCCAGTGATAAAAATATTTCTCTTTTTGTACGAATAAAACAACAATTTAGAAATCTCTACTCCCTAACTGTGCCCAGTTGTATTCAGTGCCCAGTTACCTACCTACCTAGATATTTGCTTTACCTTGGATCCAAGGTCCGAGAGGTCCGACCTAGGAGGCATCAATAAAAATTTGGTGTGAACATCACACGATTTTGTATTACATTATATACATTGTAGGCTGGCATCTGGCATAGACAGCTGAAAATCTAATCTTGGCAATCGTGTGTTGCTGGCTTTCCCCGCGGTCCTACTCAGGCTGGATGAGATTCAATGCGGGTAGCTTGTCGCCAAATGGAGGAGTAAAACCCCCTGTCACTTAATAACTAAAGCCCTAAGCAGTTTAACAGAAATTTCCCCGCGGTCCTACTCAGGCTGGATGAGATTCAATGCGGGTAGCTTGTCGCCAAATGGAGGAGTAAAACCCCCTGTCACTTAATACTTAAAGCCCTAAGCAGTTAAACAGAAACTTACCAAACGAACCAAATGGACCTTATGCGCTTATTTATTAGGGAAGTTTTAAAGTGAAAGTCTGACCACAAGCTTAAGGTGGCATGGTAGCGCCTATACTAGACTAGCTGAATTCCGTCGCTTCATTTGTACGGGACGAAGGAAGTTGTATCTATATCTATGTATAGATAACTAGCTGAATTCCGTCGCTTCGCTTCGGAATCCCGCCAGTTCATCCCGAGGCATGGCCAAACTTGTAGAAAAGGCATGGCCGAACTTGTAGAAAAAAATACGGTCGCGCTGCCCGCTCCCTATTAGCTGCATAGTTATCAAACTAAAAACATAAACGCCAGTTTTGTATGTAGCTCTCGAAACGAAGAAAATATATGTTACGAATTTATAAACTCAAAGTTACCAATCACTATAAATTTAACAAGCAGACTTCACTAATCAAATCACTAATAATGTCTTACCCGTGTTTTGACACTAAAAACTGACCATCGAAAATTTGACCCGATTACATTACTTTCCTTCCTATAGGATAAGGAAAGTAAAAAATCAATTCAATCCTACAAATAATCCGAACTGAAAGGCAATTACTGAATATCAACTCAACCCAATTTTCATGTCCAAAAAAGGTCACTTGATTGTTCGAAATCGACTTGGTTAGTGGTAGGATCATATAGATTTTACCTTTCTTTCTTCCCCAACAGTCCAGTTTTAAATCAAATCAACCACTCAACCATTGCAGTTCTAAATCAAATCAACCACTCAGCCATGGTAGTTCTAATCAAATATTTCAATTCAACCACTCAAATAGTTCAGTTTTAAATCAAATCAACCACTCAACCATTGCAGTTCTAATCAAATATTTCAATTCAACCACTCAAGTATTTCGGTCCTAAATAAATTCAACCACTCACCATTGCAGTTCTAATCAAATATTTCAATTCAACCACTCAAATAGTTCAGTTCTAAATCAAATCAACCACTCAACCATTGCAGTTCTAATCAAATATTTCAATTCAACCACTCAAATAGTTCAGTTCTAAATCAAATCAACCACTCAACCATTGCAGTTCTAATCAAATATTTCAATTCAACCACTCAAATAGTTCAGTTCTAAATCAAATCAACCACTCAACCATTGCAGTTCTAATCAAATATTTCAGTTCTAAATCAAATCAACCACTCAGCCATGGTAGTTCTAATCAAATATTTCAATTCAACCACTCAAATAGTTCAGTTCTAAATCAAATCAACCACTCAACCATTGCAGTTCTAATCAAATATTTCAATTCAACACCACTCAAATATTGCAGTGTTAATCAAATATTTCAATTCAACCACTCAAATATTGCAGTTTTAATCAAATATTTCAATTCAACCACTCAAGTATTTCGGTTCTAAATTAATTCAACCACTCAACCATTGCAGTTCTAATCAAAAAATTCAATTCAAACACTCAAATATTTCGGTTCTAAATTAAATCAACCACCCAACCATTGCAGTTCTAAATCAACCACTCGGTTGAAATTTCAAGCCACAGATTAATTATTGAAAGAGTGAATATTGTAAACCAATATGTTGAACAACATAGCTTGATTGTCCTACATTTCGCGGACTGAGGGAAGGATCACATTGATTTTTCCTTTTTTTTTTTTTGTCTTCAACAATTCAGTTCTAAATCCAATCAACCACTCAACCATTGCAGTTCAAAAATTTCAGTTCTAAATCAACCACACGGTCGTAATTTCAAGCGACGGCCTGGTTATTGAAATAGTCAACAATATGAGCGAGAACATTGAAGAGTGCATCGGAGCCATATATCTGACGCCACTGTAGCTCCCGCAGTAACTGCTGGCCTTGCGTGGTGGTCATTTCTTGAACCTGGGTACACACCGCCACCGTCGCAGACCAGATGGTTTCTGAGGATGAAAAAAAGGAGGGAGCATTTAGTACCTACTATTGGCAGGCCCAACAGCGGATGGACACAGGAAAGAAAGGCAGATCATTCTTCTAGAAGTCTAGAATGAAGTTATATTGGCTCAAGAGGAAGAAGAAGAGAAGTAAAGAACTTTGTGCCAGCTTAGTTAGCTTGGTTGGTAGTGCTTCTGCCTTGTAAAACTGCAGGTTAGATTTCCACCCAGGGCAGATTTTATCCTGAAGGGATAATGTTTGATCTTGCGATTTTGAACGGTTGGCTTTCTCCTATCCTGTCTTCCCTCTCTCTTCAATTCCGGGACGATAAGACCTTAGCAGTTACAGTTCCCTCTGTCAAACCTAAAAAAAAAAAAAAAACTTTGTGGTCCCTTGTTATGTCAACCTCAGTGGTGTAATGGTTAACACTAGTGGCCTTTGGATCTGGAGATAGGTGGTTTGAGTCAAAGTCAAGTCATAAAATTTAGCAGTACCTACTCAAACTGCCGAAGAACTAAGCTTAAGCTTACCTAGATTGACAAGGCTCTGTTGATTCTCGGGCGGGTCCAGCTTCATGAGTGCTTCCACCGATACCACATCACTCATTCCCTTGATCATGCACAGGTCATTGTAGAGCTGCTGTGACGTCACCAGAGTACTCCCGGGTAACACATGAGCAAACACTGCCTCGATGACCGGGTTATTGTTCTCCTGGAAATAAAATTGATAAGTCTGATGTCACAAGATACATGATATCAATGGTTTGAGTCAAAGTCAAGTCATAAAATTTAGCAGTACCTACTCAAACTGCCACCTACTGCTTACAAGTCAGACGCGCTACAAACCAAGCTAACTAGGCTGGCACCGAGGAACTAAGCTTAAGCTTACCTAGATTGACAAGGCTCTGTTGATTCTCGGGCGGGTCCAGCTTCATGAGTGCCTCCACCGATACCACATCACTCATTCCCTTGATCATGCACAGGTCATTGTAGAGCTGCTGTGACGTCACCAGAGTACTCCCGGGTAACACATGAGCAAACACTGCCTCGATGACTGGGTTATTGTTCTCCTGAAAATAAAATTGATAAGTCTGACATCACAAGATACATGATATCAAAAGTACATTGTAGAGCTGCTGTGACGTCACCAGAGTACTCCCGGGTAACACATGAGCAAACACTGCCTCGATGACTGGGTTATTGTTCTCCTGGAAATAAAATTGATAAGTCTGATGTCACAAGATACATGATATCACAAGTAAATTTGTGTTGTACAGAACAAAATTAATTTGGCTGGATTCTCACCTTGTTGTGATGGGTCGGGTCAAGTATTTTGGCCCACACTCGGGCTGGTATGAAGGTGGTGTCTGCAATACATAGGATGCGCTTGGAGAAGTTATTATTATGAGGAACTAGAGTCATGTTTCCGTCGGGGAAAATATCCACCAATACAACACTGTCAACACCTGGAAATGATAGTAATAAGAATGTTACAAAGAGGGTTTGTTTTAGAAAAGTAGTAGAAAAAAAGTTAAGGGAAGATCACACTATTTGGCACTGTGACAAATATTTGCCTAAGAGTCTGATCCTTAAATGTAATTAGACACACTCGGGCTGGTATGAAGGTGGTGTCTGCAATACATAGGATGCGCTTGGAGAAGTTATTATTATGAGGAACTAGAGTCATGTTTCCATCGGGGAAAATATCCACCAATACAACACTGTCAACACCTGGAAATGATAGTAATAAGAATGTTTGTTTTAGAAAAGTAGTACCTAGAAAAAAAAAGTCAAGGGAAGATCACACTATTTGGCACTGTGACAAATATTTGTCCAAAGAGTCTGATCCCTAAATGTAATTAGAAAAATTTGGTGTTTTTGATAGGCATTTCTGATATTTGACGAAGAAGACTATATTGTTTTGTTGATCAAGTCACAGTATGCTCACAATTCCATCTAATAACCTGTAAGTTAAAATATTGAAATGGGATAACACCACTTGATCCTCGCCCAGTACATTTAGGTCTCATATTTTTTATTAAATAAATTTAATTTTCATCCACACTGCCTACCTCCCAGATTCGACTGCTCCGGATGGTTCTGCATGTACCACTCTGCAACTGTTGCACACTGCCCGTAGATACGCTTCCCCACATTCAACTTTAACTTATTGTTGTCACAGATGTCATCCACACAAACGTTTTTGCACCATGAATAAATACCTGAATGAGTGAAACAAACAAATTAAAAACTCAAGAAACTGCTAAGTTGCTTTTTAGCTAAATCCCCTTTAGCGGTGAGCTATTTTTTTTTTTTTTTTTCTAATTTTTTGACTAAGGTTTATTACTTCACATTTATTATACAGAGTGTTTATAAAGTCTTGGGACAGGTGAACATCTTTTGAACACATGAGAAGATGAAACTTTGGACATTGTTCTGTCTTTTAAAACCTACTACTAAAAGTTGTCATCAAATATTAGATGGAGCCAAGGTAAGTCCTAAAAAGAGAAACTGTCTAATTTCTTACTATATTGAGATTCAAAACAGGTGGCTCCCAAGTACACCTCTTTTTTTTAAGATTTTTAAAAATGAGTGTTCCACCACCGTTTATATTTTGTAGCAATGAAACAACTGCTACATTAGACACATGTGGCCTGTGTCATAGCATGCCCATCCTGTGGTATGCCTCTCATTAGATGGGTGAGAAGAGACACAATACTTCCCATTTAGGTGCTAGGTCAACACAAGAACACCAGAAAGTAACCTGTTGAAATATTTGCAATCAATAGGTAAACAAGTACAAATTTTTGTCGATGGTGGGATTTGAACCCGGTTTACCTTTTATAACGGATGGGAGATCACACTTGAAATCAGCTAGAAATGATTTATATCTAATTGGTAATTTTTTCTTGCATAAAGGACACGACCAGTTGTATTTGTCCACAACTCTGGCCTTGCACCATGTCAAGTTGACATTGTTGCAGTCAGCGTTAGGACATTTCACTTCCGTCGCCAAGAGACCAATGGATTTTAACCAATTACAGAGATCACCTTCTTTACCGGGTTGAAGTAAAGGTAGAATTGTACTTTCATAGTATCTGTCAATACTGAAACAGAAATTAAAAAGGGGAAATGATTGAATGCCACACACTAGCCTAATAACCTTGGAAGGTAGTACTTACATCTGCCTTGAAAGTGCTTACTTTGTTCTGACAATAATACTAAAAGGTTGTTTTAAGGCTATAGTAGCCCAGCGTACTAAATCCCATAATCCATGTAAGTAATGGACACAAACATTGGTTTAAAGGCCAATATCAGAAGTTCAATTTAACACAATCTAATTATGAAGTTTAGGTTATTTAAACAGCCATTTTTTTTAAAGAGGTTTGACAGAGGGAACTGTAACTGCTATGGTCTCATCATCCCAAAATTCCCAAAATCGAAGAGAGAAGGAAGACAGGATAGGAGAAAGCCAGCCGTTCTGAGAAAGAACATTACCCCATCAGGATAAAATCCACCCCGGGCAGGAATCAAACCCGCGGCCTAGTGCTTACAAGGCAGATGCACTACCAACTAAGCTAACTAGGCTGGCTAATCAGCCATTGACACAGTGTTTGTGTCCCATTTTAAACCTACTTCAGATCATTGAAAGTTAAGTAACCTTGGAATTTTACCAAGGACTAAAACATAGGTAGGTATCTATTGTACCGGATTGAAAAGCTTGACGTAAATCTGTTATTGCCTTGTACATTTAATATCTAGCTGATACATTTGTCACACATTTCCTGTGAACCCTTTTCGTTGGAAAGCTCTGATTCAAAAGAACATGCAACAAGTATGGTGTTGTGGCAAAGAAAACAGGACCCAACTTACTTGACATCCTTAGGAACTGGAGAATAGTTGTAAATATCCATGGTAAAAAATGGTGGTTTGTCACACATTTCCTGTGAACCCTTTTCGTTGGAAAGCTCTGATTCAAAAGAACATGCAACAAGTATGGTGTTGTGGCAAAGGAAAGAGGACCCAACTTACTTGACATCCTTAGGAACTGGAGAATAGTTGTAAATATCCATGGTAAAAAATGGTAGTTTTTTATACACGAATACCTACACTATACAAAAATAGAATAGATCATTTGAAACTTAATAGCAATTAAGGCACTTAAATTAAATTACAAGGTACTTTTCGCAGAGATGCAGGGAAAAAGGAAAATTTTTGGATTTTTTCTTTCTGGAAAAAAAAATTTCAACACGCCATATTTGAGGCACTTAAATTAAATTACAAGGTACTTTTCGCAGAGATGCAGGGAAAAAGGAAAATTTTTGGATTTTTTCTTTCTGGAAAAAAAAAATTCAACACGCCATATTTGAAAAATGGAAAATGTAAACATTCACTTCCTTGTTGCGCCTGATAATGTATGCAATCAGTCGTGTTTGTTTTAAAAATGCCTGAGAATATGCATATATGCAATGTGCAACTCATTATTGATCGGCCTCACTTTATCTGATCTTTTCTTTTTTTACAAAAGAGGTTTGACAGAGGGAACTGTGATTGCTAAGGTCTTATCCTCCCGAAATCGAAGAAAGAAGGATAGGAGAAAGTCAGCCGTTCCGAGAACGAACGTTATCCGTTCAGGATAAAATCCGCCACGGGCGGGAATCGAACCCGCGGCCAGCGCTTACAGGGAAGACGCGCTACCAACCAAGCTAAATAAGCTGGCACCCAGTAAATTCGTTCTCAGAACGACTGGCTTTTTCCTATCCTGTCCTCTCTACTGAGGCTTAGATATAGGGCTGTATGGAAAAACAGTCCTAAAAGTTGGGTTAAGCACTTAAGCTTCTACCAATATAGCAAACCCTCTGAAAAGTCCTTCATATAATATATATGTATATATAAAAAGAGTTTTCGTATTTGAGCCTTAAATAGGTACATAATATAAATCATGAATGTGTACAATTTGTAAATCTTTAGTTATATTAGTTAGGTATTGTACAAGACTACAACTAGAACAAGTACAACAAAAACAAAATGGAATGGAATATGTATATAAATGATTTACACTAGGCGGATATTCGATATTTTCTGAATCAGTGAGAGTAGAATAGAATATACCTTGTTTATCCTGCCCGAATGTGACTGAAAAGACCAGCAGTCTAAATAAAGTCTCGGGTATTTGTTGTTATAGCCAGACACCTGTGAGCAGTCAAAGACCTCGTTCCCATTTGTCGTGAGTTTCACCCGATTTTTTGTTTTTCCGAATGTCCTGTAGTCAATGTAATTTAAATGGGAGAGTTAACACTACACACGACACGATTCCCCCCCTGTCGCGAAAATCGCGAATTAAGAAAGTAGTTCAGATACGTGAAAAGGAAGAAAGGTAGGATGAGAGAAGAGTGGGAGAGGAGAAAGTTTTCGAGATGCGGGAAGCAGGGAAGAGAAGGAATGTAAGATTAGTCACCATGT
>NW_007379172.1:8365-11969 GCF_000475195.1 Diaphorina citri | reverse complement strand
TAAAAACATTCTCCTCATAAGTGTACATACATTTCAAAATTTCATTTCATCAGCGTAGAAGAGTACAAACATTTCGCGAACAAAGCAGAAGTGTAGAGGAGCAGAAGAAAATATTCAGCGCAGCGCAGCTTCAAGGACACGCGAGCGAAGATCAGCACAAAAGAGAGAAGCCGATGTTTGAGGGATGGAAAGGACGCGCGATGACCTTGACCCCGTGACTTCATTCTCCTACTTCCTGAGTCAAGCGTATTCATCCGCGCGAGATGTTGTTATTCAAAGATACGTAAATATTTTTATTCCTTGAGAAAAATTGCTAGTAGCAAAATGTAGGTATCTAGGTTCTTGGATTTTATTCCTTTCTTTTTGTATGTTCATGTTTTTGTCTCTAATTTTGATTTTTATTTGTATTGTTTTCTTTATCCACCATGACTACTGTTTTAAAGAGAAATTATACTAGAAGTAGGAACGAGTTGGGTGGATTAGAGGCTGTCTTATCTCAAATCGGAGATGTAGAAGACGAGTACACAGAAGAGACTGCTGAGTCTATTAGATTAGTAGTTGGTCGTTCTAAGGCCAGATTAGAGGTCTACTCTCAAAGGAGAGATTTGCTAGAAGCGGCCATAGAAGATGAGGCTCAGTTAGAGGTTTTGGTACCTCAACAGTCAGAAGAGTTGTACGAAAAGTTATCTCAGTGGATTCTTGACATTGAGAGGAAGTTGGTAGAGTATGATTGTAGGAAAAGGAGAGAAAGAGCTGAGCGTGAGACTGAGAAAGAAGTGAGAGAGATGGAGGAGAGAAATGAGAGAGAGGTAAGAGAGCATAGAGTTAGGATGGAAGAGTTAGATCTTAGGAGACTAGAGATTGAGAAAATGGGTAATAATAATTCCTCTTGTTCCTCAGGCCACACTCACCTTCCCAAGGTCGAGCTAGTAAAGTTCAATGGTGAACTTGAGAAGTACCAAGAATTCTCTGATAATTTCATGACTTTGATTGATTCCAGGACAGATTTAGCGGACAATATGAAGCTCCATTACTTGAAAGGGCAGCTTGTAGGTAAAGCTGGCTCTTTGATAGAAGAGTTGCGTATTGCCAATGACAATTACAAGGTTGCCATGGATATACTCAGAGAAGAGTATGGCACTCCTGAGGTGATCCACCACAAAATATACAGCGAGATAGAGAAGCTCAAATTGTATTCTAGAAACATTGAGCACATACAGGAGTTTTATAGAAAGTTAGAAGTGAACTTGAAATTGTTAGAAAATCAAGGAGTTGACGTTAATACTAATCCTTTGCTTTCTTCTCTTTTATTCAGGAAGCTGCCAGAGAAAACTCAGGAGAAGTTGGTAGAGGAGAAGGGCTCCGTCATAACAGTACACGACATACGTGAGCAGATCAAGGCCGAGATGAGGCGAGACCGAATGTTGAGGTCTCTGAACCCTGAAGTGAAGAGTTACGAGCGTACGAACATTAGTAAGTCTATGGTGCCTGTGCAAAAGCCACCACCTAGAACTAGGTATACGACGGAAAATTTGGTTTCTATAGATAAGAGTCCTGCAGCTAGGACTGAGAAGGGACAATGTATCTATTGTAATGAAGGTCATTTTGCTGACCAGTGTCCCAAGTATAAGACGGTCGAGGAAAGGCGGGAACAGTTAGGTACCAGGTGTTATATTTGCCTGCTGCCTGGGCACCCAGCCAAGCAATGTCGAACTGAATACAGGTGCTGGCATTGTTCCCGGTATAAAGCCCATCACCGCTCTTTATGCCCCAGCATTTTCTCAAGTAGCTGGCGTAGCAGTAGTGATAGTTATAGAGTAGTACGCCCAGGGTATTGATCCTTATAGCTTCTTTTTTCGATGCTTGGGAGTTATTCATTAGAAAATGTTTATTTAAGGAACGAACATGAGTTATACCTTGAATATGAGTCGCATAAAAGGACTCATAGGGTACGTATCGGATTAATAAGCACTTGAGATGAAAAAGTGATTAGGGTTATGTGAGTCTTGTGGCCCTATAAACTGCGGGTAAGTGATTTCAAGTTCCTTCGCAGGTCTTTTGTGGAAGGGTGTGTGGTCTAAAGTTAGAGAAGGAGTAATTGTGGTGGTGTTTCTATACAGTAGCTTCTATAACTAAGATACATTAACGACTCATACATTAGATCTACTCATGCTTAATTGTGTTGAGTCATTCTTGCCCTGAGCTGTGATGTGCTTGCCATTAGCTCATACAGCGTTATGTTGATGTAACAGGCTTAGATTGCCGATCGATGTAGAAAATGGTGTCATAATGATCACATTAGAGCAAGTGGGAGTAAGTTTGGATGCAAGTCCTTCCGAAAAGATACAGTGGATAGTTACGTGGTAGACATGTAAGATTTGGCATTATTATCGCTCGTCTCTAAAAGATCGTTGTGGCCTGGAGCCATATCATTTAGTAACTCCGACCCAAAGCTGGATAAAACTGCCCGACTACGCAGGTATTGTTTCCGCCTGAAATCAGCACCGTGATAGAAGGAAATATTGCCCGCACTATGCCTTTTATTGTGCTGAAGAATGGATTTAGAAGGAGCCGTTGGAAAAGATTTTACGGCGAGAGATTAACGCTACAATACCAGAAGAGCGTGCGAAGATTTTAGGGCAGGAAGAATACAGAGCCGATCATCTCTGAAGTCAGAAGGTTTACGGTTAGGCATCAACCTGACTTGGAGAGCCAAAGTAAAAAGGTACCTTTCAGGTGGCTTATAGATGATGGAGCATGACATCAGGGCGGAGCTTCCTGACGTTGCGATCCAGTAGTAGACTTTGTGTTACTAAAGAAATTAAGGCTAACGTTATCCCAGGGTCTCGAATAATTACAGGAAACTCCCTAGATATGAATAAAGGCAGGATCACTTATTTGTGTCTTGCTCGCTACGAGACTAGTCCAAGATTAAGATGATGTAGTGCTGGACTAAATGAGGGCGAGTCTTGCATAGGTGTCTAACACAAGTTGTCCTTATCCAACAATAGATAAACCTAAGAAAGGGGGTTGTGTTTGACTCGTATTATCAGATGGGGATATTCCTACAGCTTAAGGACTCGTCCAAAAGAGATTATTTTTGAATAGACGATTACATATGGCGAGTAAATAGACTGAGTTTTTGAGCCATACTATTGATGCTCCCAATGATGGTGTATGTTACAATCCATGATGTTTATTTAAGTTAACTATTCCAAAGAGGAGCCGTTTATAGAGTTAACAGTGAAGTCTACGGCAGTAAAAGAAGCCGAGTTCGCGAGGCTTGCATTTGTGTAAGTATCCTTGCCGAACTGGTGAGAAATTTTAGATTATTGAATGAGTTGAAGAGTGAGTACATCCTTACCGATGAGCGCGATAGATTCTATCGTGGCGTGCCCTTACTGAGATGGCCAAAAGAACAGTACCTGAGAGTCATCACGACAGACGTACATCTGTTGTCATGGGTCCCGCGTCCTATGACGACTCTCATGGCACGGGAATAGAAAGACGTGGCCTTAGAATAGTGATAGCTGGCCGAATGATGACCATGATCCTACTCCTGATGAACCTGGACGTTATAATCTAGAACCTCTCGCTAATCTAG
>NW_007379172.1:0-6241 GCF_000475195.1 Diaphorina citri | reverse complement strand
GCAGAAAGATAAGGGCACGGTACTCTCAGCAGTATCCTGCGCCCTGGGTACTGTTGTCTACATGCAGACAGTACTACTGAGAGTCCATGACAAGAAAGCCGGTAGAGTCATTCCCGTGCGTGCTATCTTAGATAGCGCGAGTAGCCATTCCTACATGAGTGAGAAGTTGAGTAAGTTATTAGATTTAAAGAGTGGTCAAGCCGTTCCTATGAATGTGTTTACGTTCGGAGCGCTTGAGCCGAAGAAAATGACGGCATCTGAAGTGACAATTGAGATATTTGCCGAGGAGAAACCTTATCAATTGAATTTATTTGTAGTACCTAACATTGTATGTAGTAGTAACCCTCGTAGTTATCATACCGAGTTTTTGAGTCAGATAAATGAGCGGTATACATTAGCAGATAAGTTTTTATTAGAGAAACCTGCTCAGGAATTCGACATCCTTATAGGGGTAGACTATTATGCTCAGTTTGTGTTGGGGGAAAGAATCCAAATAGATAACAACCTATTCCTGTTGAACACAATCTGTGGATACGTTCTGAGCGGGAGTAAATCAGGTCGTGATGTAGTAGAATTAGAACCTGATCAGAGCATCGCTCGTTCTGTGTTATTCACTAGGACGGAAATAAGTATAGATCCCTCAAAGGACATTAATAAGCTCTGGGACCTATTGACAATCGGAATTAAAGAAAATCATTGTGTTTCAGATGATGACCTAGCGTTGCAGTCCTTCGAGGCGGGACTACAGTACGAGGATAGTAGATACTCGGTGGACTTTCCATGGAAGAATGAAAGTCGAGAGGTTCAGTCCAACTACGGATTGGCATTTGGAAGACTGAAGTCTCTACTCGCGAGACATAAGAAGGACGGGATTTTAGAAGCGTGCGAGAAGAATATAACATCGCAATTAGAGAGCGGCATTTTAGAAAGGGTTGCCGAGGAAGATTTAGGTAAGAAGTCGTGTTATTTTCCGTATCACGCCGTTATAAAGGAAGATAGTGCCACGACTAAAGTCCGCTTTGTTATGGACGCATCAGCCCGTCAGAATAGGTCGAAACCCAGCCTCAATGATTTACTATACCTAATATATTCGTATTTTTAGCTAACTTTCCTTTAGGGATGAGTTGCTAATTTTTCGGGTCGGGTTTGTGGTTTTCAAAACTAAAGTTCTAGCATTATCATAGTTTTTCGTGCCCAGTGCGGTGGTTCTGGACACGGAAAGACAAGTAAGCATTATTATAAATCTACTATGCGGTAAAACAAGCTCACGTAAATATATTCGTATTTTTAGCTAACTTTCCTTTAGGGATGAGTTGCTAATTTTTCGGGTCGGGTTTGTGGTATTCAGAACTAAAGTTCTAGCATTGTCATGGTTTTTCGTGCCCAGTGCGGTGGTTCTGGACACGGAAAGACAAGTAAGCATTATTATAAATCTACTATGCGGTAAAACAAGCTCACGTTTCTATTTAGAATACGTTCGATCGGTAATGGAAAGCTGTGAATTTTCAAGATGAGTCGCATCGGACGTACACTGAACACTGGACAAGTGAGTAGCGCCACTCACTAGGCTACTCACTTGCGGCGATGATTTACTACTGCTACTGGACGGAGTAGGCATGAAAGACGGTCAGAACTTCAGCTCCTTGATTGCCTGGGGAAGAAAAGATAAAATTATGAATACGACTCTAATTGTTAACCTCCTCTTTAAATGAAGAAATGAAATGATTGAAAAATGAAATACTTTTTCAACACATTTAGATCACTCATGATAATGCTTACTTGTCTTTCCGTGTCCAGAACCACCGCACTGGGCACGGAACACCATGATCATGCTAGAACTTTAGTTCTGAAAACCACAAACCCGACCCGAAAAATTAGCAACTCATCCCTAAAGGAAAGTTAGCTAAAAATACGAATATATTAATTTTAATAGGTAATCACTCATTTTTCCATTACTGAGTTTTTTTCCAAGAGGTTTGATAGAGGGAACTGTAAAAACGAAGGTCTATCGTCCCGGAATCGAAGAGAGAAGGAAGATTGAATAGGAGGAAGCCAGCCTATCCGAGAACGAACCTTATCTATGTGATCACTCATTTTTCGATTAATGAGTTTTTTTCCAAGAGGTTTGATAGAGGGAACTGTAAGAACGAAGGTCTATCGTCCCGGAATCGAAGAGAGAAGGAAGATTGAATAGGAGGAAGCCAGCCTATCCGAGAACGAACCTTATCTATGTATGTAGGATAAAATCCGCCCCGGGAGGGAATCGAACCCACGACCTAGCGCTTAGAAATCAGACGCGCTACCATCCAAGCTAAGTATTTAGTTTTTTCTTCCCTAGAAAACAAGATGTCAACATAACTTTGTGAAGTTCAGTAACTTTGTGAAGTTTCATATGAAATTAAGATGAAATAATGATTAAATACACCAGATTGTGAAGAACTCCGGATCCAACTCTTACACGGAAATGAAAAGGAAGACGTCAAATGGAGAAGAGTGGAGAGCTTCTTATGAATCTTAGCATTGATTTTCATGATGATGATGAATGACCAATACTCTTCACTTGATTAGAAGATGTGGTGGTTGTTATTTGTCATACAAGAATATGTGATTGTTATACAATGGGACCAGATACTTACCTGTGGTAGATCAGGTAGCTTAATATCCTTGAGTTGTTGGGAGATGTTGATATTCTTCATTGCAGACACAGCGCGCGAAATTTTTTCTTCCCTAGAAAACAAGATGTCAACATAACTTTGTGAAGTTCAGTAACTTTGTGAAGTTTCATATGACATTAAGATGAAATAATGATTAAATACACCAGATTGTGAAGAACTCCGGAACCAAACTCTTACACAGAAATGAAAAGGAAGACGACAAATGGAGAAGAGTGGAGAGCTTCTTATCAATCTTAGGATTGATTTTCATGATGATGAATGACCAATACTCTTCACTTGATTAGAAGATGTGGTGGTTGTTATTTGTCATACAAGAATATGTGGTTGTTAAACAATGGGATTGTGGTTGTTAACTTACCTGTGGTAGATCAGGTAGCTTAATATCCTTGAGTTGTTGGGAGATGTTGATATTCTTCATTGCAGACACAGCGCGCGAAGGAGCAGCCGAAATACCAGCCTGAAAAAAGAAGAAGGTTTTATCATTTCATTTTATAGAGATTTCAAAAGCTTGCCCAACTGTCCTTTATGTTCCCTAACTCGCCTGTGAACGAATTACAACAAAATTCCTGTCCAGCCTTGGAAGCTAGCAGTTTGGGATAATTCTTACCTATTAAATAAACTGGGTTAGGTTGAAAAATGCTCATTTGCACACAAAGTTCTCCGCTGTGATACCCTACGTAAGTGAATCATTAAATTTGTTTACAATCTTTACCTTATTATATCCCCCTTCATATAAGATCTTTCAGAAACGTAAAAAATGTACTTCTTGGTTAAGCCAAAGTATTGAAAAGCCCGTCTAGTTAGTGTGGTTTTTAGAGCATCTGCCTTGTAAGTGCTAGGTTGTGGGTTCAATTCCCACCCGGGGCAGATTTTATCCTGAACAGATCATTCTCGGAAAGGCTGGCTTTCTCTTATCCTGTCTTCCTCAAAGGAAAAAAAAAGTATTGAAACTTGAAACTAAGTACTCTTTCCTTTTTCTCACAGACTGATGGATCGAGAACCAAATTCCTTGCCCTGGACAAGTGTTTACCCAAGAGACGGTTTCTACAAATCCTAGACATAGAACACAAAGCTTCCGAACCTCTAGAGTTGAAATATGATCATGAGTGGTTGACAGTTCTATTCCTCACCAATCACCTACTGAGTGTGAAGTCCACATATAATTATCTGCCCGGACCCAACAACTCTAATGAACGGTAAGTGAAAATAAGTAGCTCGAAATGACAGCACAAAAAAATAAAATTTATTTACATTTCGATTATATTCTTCAAAAAAGGAGGGGGAAAAATCACACAAGGAAAAAGTAGTTGTAGCTTAATTTTATTACTTTAGGATCTCACTCCAAGAAAGAAAAGTCCCTCAAAATGTGTACCAATTTTTATCAAAATTTGACCAACTGACTGAGAGTTATCACAGATTAAACAAAATGACAGCACAAAAAAATAAAATTTATTTACATTTTGATTATTTTCTTCAAAAAAGGAGGGGGGGGGGAAATCACACAAGGAAAAAGTAGTTGTAGCTTAATTTTATTACTTTAGGAGCTCACTCCAAGAAAGAAAAGTCCCTCAAAATGTGTACCAATTTTTATCAAAATTTGACCAACTGACTGAGAGTTATCACAAATTAAACAGACAGAATCATCACCTTTAACTGGACTCTTCCCCTTTTCTCACTTCCAGGATGACTGGACATACTTGTTGCAATGTTAAATTGATTTCATTGTTTTATCCCTGTCCACACAGGTACACTTTCACTCCCACCCCTGACGAGTTGGCATTGATAGCAAACAAATTCGACAGCAACTTCACCGTTCCCTCCAACTTCATCTGTACCGCTCCCCCATACAACCCAAACCAGCCCTCATCCAATCGAAACAAACAGGCACACTCTAAAGTCCACCCCAACACAACCACCTTCTGTGAGCAACTGTGCATAGACGATCCCCTCGCGTTGTTACTAGCCCAGTCCACGCCCAGTTCACTCAACAATCATGATTGTCCACTAGTTACTAATTATATGTATAGGTGACCCTGATAGATGAATGAGCCCCAGATACTTCATAAATATTTTTATCAAAGGGTAGGTACCAACATGCTCATGATGCTCAAACAATTGTCCCTTTGGATGGCCAGAGAAATTTTCTGAACCAAATTAAATTTATGTACTTACTTACTTGGGTAAAAAAAACATTCAACTTACAAAATAATGATAGAATTTTGACAGTCTGGGCTTCCCATGATTGTTGAACACCAGTATTGCCTTGATCATTGTGATAGAACAAATCTAAGATTAGATAAGAAGTATGACTGATAACAGCTTGGGTTTGAGTGCAAAGTTGATCTCGGAAGCTGAACTTTTCACTTTCAATCAACTATTTTAGAAACATTTCTCACTTCAGCAGAACCTGAAGAACATCCTTTTTTGGTGATTTTCAACTATTTATTTTTACTTTTTTGATAAGTCTATGTGAGTGATTGTCAACAGATGGTTTGTGTTGTGACAATATCCGTCAGAAACACCTGACAAGCTGGTTACTAGGATGAAGACAAGAACAAGAAATTCGACACTACATTCCAAAACCAGATGGTTATCTATGGTGATAAAAGATAAACCCAAGTAAAAATGGAATTTATTGGATTTCTTAAATGAAATGAATTTCCCAACTTTTCTTAATAAAATGGCAAAAATGCAAAATAGAAAATTGAAGATTTTCAAATTTTGCCGGGCAATCACAATCACAAAATCACATGTCGGCCATCTTGAAACAGAGGCTCAGAAAAAAGAATGCGTTAACTTCACACATGTACAAAATATTGAACTTTGATTATGCGCTACCTTCACACATGTACAAAAATTTAAATTTGAAAAAAAAAAATCCCTGGCTTAGTGGCTTCTGTTGATTCTGTTGAACTTTTATAAAATTACCTACATTTTCTTTTAATTAAATTAACAAGGTGTTTCCATTTATTTAATTTGATATTTCCTTTCCTAGATAATACAGGATGAAAATCGCTGTCGAAGGCTGTGCCCACGGTGAGCTAGAGAAAATTTACGACACCATTGCATTGATTGAAAAGCAAGAGAAGAAAAAGAAAATTTAAGTATCAATGTCCTACTCTCGTACTCTCGAAGATGAAAGTAAAAAAAAAAAGAACCAAAGTAAAAAATTGAAAGTGCGCCCTAATTTCAATATTTTCCAATTTTGGGTACCCCTGAAATTAAAAATATGCTAGCTTCACATTTGTAGGGTTTTTTTTACCAATGTGAAGCCAACGAACTTTTCAAGGGTGGTGGATGGGAGGTTAGCGATTCATGGATAAAAATGGAGGTGAGCGAGCCGTGCGCCGTGCGATCATGGATTAGAATTAGAATTTAGAAAAGAAAAATTACTTTTTCAAGTTATCGCTATCTCCTTTTAAAAAAGAATTAAAAGTTCTCAAGTAGATTAAATGGGTTAAAATCTGTGTGAAGATCCCATTTTCTCAACTCCACTTGTGAGCGGTAAGTCCCTGTTCATTTGTAAACAACCACCTGAGACCTTATCAGGATCCCTACTTACTAGA
>NW_007379171.1:46120-64644 GCF_000475195.1 Diaphorina citri | reverse complement strand
TCGTTATTGTAATAGAATATTGACAAAGGCACCTAGGAACAGTGTATAACTGTGTATGCAGAACACTGTTCCACATTTTTTTTTTTTTTTTTTTTTTTTATCGATGTTCAATTTCAGATGCTAAGCCGTCATCTAAAATGACTTGAATTCTTCTTGAAAATGACATGAGTTCTATTGAAAAGAACGTTCGATTTAAGTTTATGTAAGTTCTAAGTTGTAAAGTGACGAAATGCAGTAGCTATCCGAATGTAAAATCTAAAGTCGTTATTCGATTAAAATTTGCGTCAATTTTGATTGCCACCTTGTGTCTCATTTTGACAGTAGAAATGTAATTAGGGAAGAATGGGACAACGTTTTAACCATAACGACTTCCTTCTCCTCCTCCTCCGTCTCTGTCCCGTACAAAGGACGGGTCAACCACTAGTAGGTAGGTACAATATTCTTTCCTATGTAATTTCCTATATTCCTATGTATTCTTCCATTAAAATTATTTTAGTTAAATCAGCCCATTTTTGGTGTCAGTTTGCTTTGAGGTAGGTGGGTATAAACAAAATTTTGCGGTCAGTGCGTTTAGGGGTATTTTTTGAGACAATACCGTTGATTAGGAGTGTAGCGGGTGTACAAAATGAAACGAGTATGACAGTATAGAGAGGAGAGAGTATTTTTTTTAAGAGTTGACAGAGGGAACTGTAACTGCTATGGTCTTATCGTCCCGAAATCGAAGAGAGAAGGAAGACAGGATGGAAGAAAGTTGACAGAGGGAACTGTAACTGCTATGGTCTTATCGTCCCGAAATCGAAGAGAGAAGGAAGACAGGATAGGAGAAAGCGATTATCGTCCCGAAATCGAAGAGAGAAGGAAGACAGGATAGGAGAAAGCCTGCCGACAGAGGGAACTGTAACTGCTATGGTCTTATCGTCCCGAAATCGAAGAGAGAAGGAAGACAGGATAGGAACACAGAGGGAACTGTAACTGCTATGGTCTTATCGTCCCGAAATCGAAGAGAGAAGGAAGACAGGATAGGAGAAAGCCAGGGGGAACTGTAACTGCTATGGTCTTATCGTCCCGAAATCGAAGAGAGAAGGAAGACAGGATAGGAGAAAGCCAGCCGTTCCGGGAACTGTAACTGCTATGGTCTTATCGTCCCGAAATCGAAGAGAGAAGGAAGACAGGATAGGAGAAAGCCAGCCGTTCTGAGAACGAACATTATCCCATCAGGATAAAATCCCCCCGGGCGGGAATCGAATCCGCGGCCTAGCGCTTACAAGGCAGATGCACTACCAACTAAGCTAACTAGGCTGGCGAGGAGAGAGTAGGTCGTACACTTCTATACTTTGAAACTTTTTTTCTGCCGGTAATCTCGTTTTTAATTAAAAATTAGACTTTCCTTTGTAACAGTTTACAGCTCGGGGCGAGCGGAGCGCAGGGGGGAAGTTGCGGTAGAAATTTGAACTTTTTCCATTCCACATTGTTTTCCTGCTGGGCTGAAAAAAGTTTTCGTTATTGTAATAGAATATTGACAAAGGCACCTAGGAACAGTGTATAACTGTGTATGCAGAACACTGTTCCACATATATGTACATAATTTTACCCTAACTGTTCCTAGATTAAAGTCTGTGCAGTATTCAGGGTCGTTCATTCTTGGACAAAAAGATCTGTTTCGCGTGGATGTCGACTTTCGCCTTCCTTCACAAGAAATACATGATTGAGATTTTGGCTATAGCGTTCTCAATAAAGTATAATTATTATTGTAATATTTGATTGATTATCGTGTGTTAAACCGTAGGTTTATTTCATGGAACTATTGTTACTTTCCTTCTCCGTAGATAATTATGTACCTATGGTAGATAGGTAAGAAATATTGTCTATTCTCTTGTCATTATGTTCTATGACTTTCCAATCCATGACAGATTATTACAAGTTCCTGAATCGCTAGTTGCAACAAGAGACAAGTTGGTACCTTTGAACCGATTTCCATGGTACTGAAGACGACAGCAATAAAAATTTAAACAAGCGAGCGATTTTCTTTCAATTTTCTCCCCGGCAAACTTTCCTCCGTTCTTTCCATGCCATTTCTTTACATACGCTCATTCTTTTCTTCCATATTCTATGCGCTATCGCAGTTATAAACTTAATTGTTTCCAAGTTTGCCGCTCTCAGGCAGGGAACATCGAGTTTAATTGCCTCTTTGCTTTTCTTAGTAGGATATAGCCCCATTGATTTCCTTAGCGTGAGATTATTCCTACTTTCCCATAAATGAGGATAGTGACATTTTTAGCGTAGAGACGAATCTGGATAATGGATTATAAACGGGAAAGTGGATGGTCTATTACTTACGTACGTTTAATGTTGGTTTAGATTTAGATGGTCAATTAGGTACTACGTACAACGTTTGGAAAAATCAATTTTTGAGAGCAAATCTGATGCCCCCTCAGAAAATAAATAAATAAAATAAACTGACCGTATAGTGTAGGTACAGTGGAAACGGGGCATTACATAATTGACCGTTCGTCAGAGAATAAGGTAGGCATAGGTACACTACATACATCTACCTAAAACTTTTCACCATAACCTAACTTCCTAAACATGGAAACAATACGGATGAATCTGAACGTAACAAAAGCAAATATTTCCCCATCAAAGGCAACAAGAAGAGGTGGTCTGTCAAACGCACAATGGGTTTCCAATACAACTGTGCCTTCCTTTGATGTTGGGAGCTCCAAGAAGTTCCCGGTCCAGGTAACCTTTTGTATGGAATTGATGTCTAGGAACTTTGAACTTTCACCTCATTACCCACCTTTGTTTGTGCTAACATTAACATGGAGAACTATCTGGAACAGGTTATAGAAGAACAATAACTTCCAATTACTAGCTTGATCTGTGTAGACTGTAGAATGAGGAACAGGTTATAGAAGAACAATAACTTCCAATTACTAGCTTGATCTGTGTAGAATTGAAGGGGTCAGTTAAAGAAGACCCTATTATTTGACCATTATACTCGTAGATCTACTGTGACAGGAAGATTAGACCCCAAGTCAGCTCCCTCTTTCCTAACAACATTTTTGGTTGGGTTTGTATAATTGTTGGCGTTACGATCTATCAAACGTCATATCGCAAGGTGAACAATTATACAAACATCTATGTTGTTAGGGTTTTTATTAGTTTTGTGACGAGTAAAAAAAAATGATTTAAGGTCCTATTTCACTGAGAGTGAATATAAGTATCTGTCTGGGTTTCAATTTAAGTACTTCCCTATTATCAAAACAATCCTATTAGGTATGCAATTTGATACTCAAGTTTCATACATCCTGTATTAGAACTGCGCTTCCCTCATTGTAGGTAATTATGCTGCTTGTTCTGTAAAGGGAAATCTGTAAAGGGAAGTTCTGTAAAGGGAACAATACAAACCCCACTTAAATTTTATAATTACTTATTTGCTAATTTTAAAATTTGAATCTGTCTAATGTCTCTTGTCTCTTCTTTACGCTGACTTTAACGTCTGGGAAAATTCGGAAAGTGTGTTTATTTGTTTAACTGTTTAAGCCAACTCTTGTCTGTTGGATTTCTCAATCCAATTTATTGTCTGTTGAATTTATTATTAACTCTCATAAATATAATACCTACATATTATTATATTTTATTCCTAAAAATCTGTTTATAGTCTCTTAATAAGGTTTAACTATAAAGAGAATTTTCAGAATGTTCTTAATTTTGAACTTTGACGTCTCCACTACTCGAATATTTGTCGAGTTCTAGAAAGTAGTTCGGGAATGGAGTAATAAGAGTGGGCGATATCGGACAAGTGGGCAAATTTTGTATTCAACTGGGAAGAAAAGAGATCGATCAGTCAGAACAGAAACAGGAACAATGCGGCGTCCCTGGGGAAGAAAGGGGAATGAAATTAGCATTTTTTTTTTTAAATTATTTTATTTTATTTTTATACCTACTTAGGCATCAGCTAGGCAAAACTTGAATGAAGGTTGAAGATAAATAATTTAATTTTATTTCATTAGAAACAAAATTAATCATGACGGAATTGTTGCACCTAATTACTCGTATTACTGAGATGCTGAGTAAAAAGAAAATAATGATTTTGTATGAATGCCTTAAAACTAAATGATTATGCAATGCGCAAAGCAAGAAAAAATAGTGGATGTGCCTCATTTTCAACGTTGGAATTCCATTCTTCTTTACGCATTATAAACTTAATTGTTTCCAAGTTTGCCGCTCTCAGGCAGGGAACATCGAGTTTAATTGCCTCTTTGCTTTTCTTAGTAGGATATAGGCCCATTGATTTCCTTAGCGTGAGCTTATTCCTACTTCCCCATAAATGAGGATAGTGACATATTTATCATAGAGACGAATCTGGATAATGGACTATAAACGTGAAAGTGGATGGTCTATTACTTACGTACGTTTAATGTTGGTTTGGATGGTCAATTAGGTACTACGTACAACGTTGGGAAAAATCAAATTTTGAGAGCAAATCTGATGCCCCCCTCAGAAAATAAATAAATAAAATAAACTGACCGTATAGTGTAGGTACAGTGGAATCCGGGCTTTACATAATTGACCGTTCGTCAGAGAATTAGGTAGGCATAGGCACAACGTTGGGAAAAATCAAATTTTGAGAGCAAATCTGATGCCCCCCTCAGAAAATAAATAAATAAAATAAACTGACCGTATAGTGTAAGTACAGCGGAAACTGGGCTTTACATAATTGACCGTTCGTCAGAGAATTAGGTAGGCATAGGGATACTACATCTACCTAAAACTTTTCACCATGACCTAACTTCCTAAACATGGAAACAATACGGATGAATCTGAACGTAACAAAAGCAAATATTTCCCCATCAAAGGCAACAAGAAGAGGTGGTCTGTCAAACGCACAATGGGTTTCCAATACAACTGTGCCTTCCTTTGATGTTGGGAGCTCCAAGAAGTTCCCGGTCCAGGTAACCTTTTGTATGGAATTGATGTCTAGGAACTTTGAACTTTCACCTCATTACCCACCTTTGTTTGTGCTAACATTAACATGGAGAACTATCTGGAACAGGTTATAGAAGAACAATAACTTCCAATTACTAGCTTGATCTGTGTAGACTGTAGAATGAAAGGGGTCAGTTAAAGAAGACCCTATTATTTGATCATTATACTCGTAGATCTACTGTGACAAGAAGATTAGACCCCAAGTCAGCTCCCTCTTTCCTAACAACATTTTTGGTTGGGTTTGTGTAATTGTTGGCGTTACGATATATCAAACGTCAAATCACAAGGTGAACAATTATACAAACATCTATGTTGTTAGGGTTTTTATTACTTTTGTGACGAGTAAAAAATTGATTTAAGGTCCTATTTCACTGAGAGTGAATATAAGCATCTGTCTGTCTTTCAATTTAAGTAGGTACTTCCCTATTATCAGAACAATCCTATTATGCCATTTGATACTCAAGTTTCATACATCCTGTATTGGAACTGCGCTTCCCTCATTGTAGGTAATTATGCTGCTAGTTCTGTAAAGGGAACAAAACAAAACCCACTTAAATTTTATAATATTACTATTAAAATATGAAAACCAAAGGAGAACAAGAAAACAGGAACTTAAAGGAGGAGGAGAAAAAAAGAGAAAACCCAGTCCTTAAGAAGAACTAAGAAAGTAGTTTGCATTATAAAGAGTAAGTTACCCTAGGAAAACGAATATGGAACAGTATCTTTCTACGAAGTTTCTAGTACCTATATCTACATACACACCTACCTGGGTATTCCTATTTAATTTCAGAACTTCTTATCGTATTTTCCAACTGGGGCACAAAGGTGTTCTGGATATCGTCGGGTAAGCAGGAGGTTTTAGGTTCGAGGTCCAAAGGGAAATATTGGTAACCTGCCCTAATGAAATGGAGCCATAGGTAGGTAGGTACCTTTTTAAAATTTATTTAAAAGGGCTGAAAAATAAAGATAAAAAAAAAAACTGACACACGATCATGATCGAAGAGTTTTCAAAATAATTTGCTAATTTTAAAATTTGAATCTGTCTAATGTCTCTTGTCTCTTCTTTACGCTGACTTTAACGTCTGGGAAAATTCGGAAAGTTTGTTTATTTGTTTAATTGTTTAAGCCAACTGTCTTGTCTGTTGGATTTCTCAATCCAATTTATTGTCTGTTGAATTTATTATTAACTTACTCTCATATGATACCTACATATTATTATATTTTATATTCCTAAAAATCTCTTTATAGTCTCTTAATAAGGTTTAACTATAAAGAGAATGTTCAGAATGTTCTTAATTTTGAACTTTGATGTCTCCACTACTCGAATATTTGTCGAGTTCTAGAAAGTAGTTCGGGAAAGGAGTAATAAGAGTGGGCGGTATCAGACAAGTGGGCAAATATGTAGTTGCACACAACTGACAACCGAATCAACTGTACACTCCGTATATGGAAGGTAAAGAAAACGGAACAAACGATGAAATATCCTTGCAGCTGAAAGAAAAGGATATAACACAGACACGAGTGAATGAGAGGCAGGATGAGGGGGACAGAATCCAAGTCCTTTATAATATCCTGGACAATACTGATACTCGTAGCAGTAATAGCATTTATTTCCAACATTGAAGTTTCATACTTGAACATACCTACTTGAATGGGTACCTTTGAACCGATTTCCATGGTACTGAAGACGACAGCAATAAAAATTTAAACAAGCGAGCGATTTTCTTTCAATTTTCTCCCCGGCAAACTTTCCTCCGTTCTTTCCATGCCATTTCTTTACATACGCTCATTCTTTTCTTCCATATCCCGATTTTGAAAATTTGGACCGATTGCAATACTTTCATTACTAGTATAGCTCCGCTATACTGTAGTAATAGAAAGTAAAAAACATAAAGGTATAATAGGTATTAATAACATAAATGCAATTAGCGAGCTTCACACACACCGCCCTTGCATTAGAATAAAATGTGAAATGTCGTTAACTCAATACCTGACCAGAATCAATAATTACCTCGCCATGTTCTTTATTTCAAAATGAAAGTAGATAAAATATTCATGGAAAAGCAAATTGCTCGCTCAATAGCGAGCTTCACACACACCGCCCTTGCATTAGAATAAAATGTGAAATGTCGTTAACTCAATACCTGACCAGAATCAATAATTACCTCACCATGTTCTTTATTTCAAAATAAAAGTAGATAAAATATTCATGGAAAAGCAAATTGCTCGCTCAGTTTCCTTCCTATCCATATAGGAAAGAAAAAAAAAAAAAAAAAAAAAAAAAAAACGGAACAAACGATGAAATATCCCTGCAGCTGAAAGAAAAGGACATAATACAGACACGAGTGAATGAGAGACAGGATGAGGGGGACCGAATCCAAGTCCTTTATAATATCCTGGACAATACTATAGAGCAAAAAATAAAGCCTTCCCGAAAATGTCATCCAGGCATTGTCGAAATCCTTATCTTGGGTCAGGTTTCTTTCCATAGAAACTTTTTCACTGGCCCTTTTGTTTATTTCAACAGAGAGAATGGCAAGTAGGTCTAGGTATACAATACATACATAGAGGTATGCATAAAATAAAGCCTTCCCGAAAATGTCATCCAGGCATTGTCGAAATCCTTATCTTGGGTCAGGTTTCTTTCCATAGAAACTTTTTCACTGACCCTTTTGTTTATTTCAACAGAGAGAATGGCAAGTAGGTCTAGGTATACAATACATACATAGAGGTATGCACTAAGCAATAAACTAAAGCTTTGTATGAGTTGCTCGTCTAGGCTGGAAAATGGAATAGTGTGTTCTAAAAATCCAGGAACCTATGCACAATAATTTACAGAATAATTATCAGGTAGATTTTCTGGATTAAAATGAGTAGGTTGTTGTTAATCCATAAAGTTAGAGATGCTATACATATTGAAATTCAGTTTTCGAAAATAAATCGAAATAAAAGAGGTTGATAAAAATACTTATTCTATGATTTCGCTTTCTCCTATCCTGTCTTCCTTCTCTCTTCGATTTCGGGACGATAAGACCATCATAGCAGTTACAGTTCCCTCTGTCAAACCTCTTTAAAAAAAATCGATTTTATTTAATTACACGCTATGTGTGAAAAAAATCGATTTAATTGTATAATAATTGGAATTTTATTTGCCAAATTATTTTTGTCCTCTTTTACTTAATCATTCAAGCAGTCAGTGTTGGGCGTTAAAACTGGCCATAAATCGTACGAGCTACTACCAATGCCCTAAATCACCAAAGTATGGAAAAGTATCTTACAAGTGTAATAGCCAATGGAAAAGCAGAATTTTGAATTTGGACGAATCATATCGAAATATGGAATTGTAAATACTTTTCCATACTTTGGTGATTTAGGGCACAGGATGCTAAGAGCATAAGTGCTGGAAAGAGCACAGACCTATAAATACATCTCTACTTTATCTCCATAGGAGGTGCCTCTGTCAGTACGAAGTATTCTGTTAAAACAAACTACCTACCAGAGGAGTGAGAATAAGGTACTACGACTACGAGTGGAGCATAACATGTAAATGCAAATTATTCAATTCCGACTTTTTTTCAGGCTATCGAACCCAAAGCTTACCCGGTTGGACCGCGACCTCCTGTCACCCTAGCAGATAACACATGGTTCCTACCCAGTCGATTCAAAGCGCAAGTAATGAAGAACCTGTACCTCCTCAAACGAGAACATATGTGAGTTTTCCCCCTCAGTTCTAAAAATTTCGTTTCTGTTGAGAAGTGCGTCGACATTAATATCCATTGATATCCAATGAAACCAATATAAAGAAGATAAGATCAAAGGATTTTGCCGAACTGGGGGTAAAAAGTTGGACGACAATAGTGTAGAGTTAGAGTCGTAGACGTTCTAATGCAAGCAATAACATTGTTCAATTTCTATGAAAACTTTCAAATTTTCTCCTCCTCCTACTTCTTCAAAAACCAAACTGAGAAATGTTGATTCATTCGATTGCTTATCGACGGTAATTTCCAAAACTTTCACAGTTTTGGGCGAAAAGTTAGAACACTATTTTATTCGATTAAAATTTGCGTCAATTTTGATTGCCACCTTGTGTCTCATTTTGACAGTAGAAATGTAATTAGGGAAGAATGGGACAACGTTTTAACCATAACGACTTCCTTCTCCTCCTCCTCCGTCTCTGTCCCGTACAAAGGACGGGTCAACCACTAGTAGGTAGGTACAATATTCTTTCCTATGTAATTTCCTATATTCCTATGTATTCTTCCATTAAAATTATTTTAGTTAAATCAGCCCATTTTTGGTGTCAGTTTGCTTGAGGTAGGTGGTATAAACAAAATTTTGCGGTCAGTGCGTTTAGGGGTATTTTTTGAGACAATACTGTTGATTAGGAGTGTAGCGGGTGTACAAAATGAAACGAGTATGACAGTATAGAGAGGAGAGAGTATTTTTTTTTAAAGAGGTTTTGACAGAGGGAACTGTAACTGCTATGGTCTTATCGTCCCGAAATCGAAGAGAGAAGGGAAGACAGGATAGGAGCAAAGCCAGCGCGTTCTGAGAACGAACATTATCCCATCAGGATAAAATCGCCCCGGGCGGGAATCGAACCCGCGGCCTAGCGCTTACAAGGCAGATGCACTACCAACTAAGCTAACTAGGCTGGCGAGGAGAGAGTACACTTCTATACTTTGAAACTTTTTTTCTGCCGGTAATCTCGTTTTTAATTAAAAATTAGACTTTCCTTTGTAACAGTTTACAGCTCGGGGCGAGCGGAGCGCAGGGGGGAAGTTGCGGTAGAAATTTGAACTTTTTCCATTCCACATTGTTTTCCTGCTGGGCTGAAAAAAGTTTTCGTTATTGTAATAGAATATTGACAAAGGCACCCAGGAACAGTGTATAACTGTGTATGCAGAACACTGTTCCACATATGTACATAATTTTACCCTAACTGTTCCTAGATTAAAGTCTGTGCAGTAATCAGGGTCGTTCATTCTTGGACAAAAAGATGTTTCGCGTGGATGTCGACTTTCGCCTTCCTTCACAAGAAATACATGATTGAGATTTTGGCTATAGCATTCTCAATAAAGTATAATTATTATTGTAATATTTGATTGATTATCGTGTGTTAAACCGTTGGTTTATTTCATGGAACTATTGTTATTTTCCTTCTCCCTAGATAATTACTCGTATGTACCTATGGTAGATAGGTAAGAAATATTGTCTATTCTCTTGTCATTATGTTCTACGACTTTCCAATCCATGACAGATTATTACAAGTTCCTGAATCGCTAGTTGCAACAAGTAGTCTGTGCAGTATTCAGGGTCGTTCATTCTTGGACAAAAAGATCTGTTTCGCGTGGATGTCGACTTTCGCCTTCCTTCACAAGAAATACATGATTGAGATTTTGGCTATAGCGTTCTCAATAAAGTATAATTATTATTGTAATATTTGATTGATTATCGTGTGTTAAACCGTAGGTTTATTTCATGGAACTATTGTTACTTTCCTTCTCCGTAGATAATTATGTACCTATGGTAGATAGGTAAGAAATATTGTCTATTCTCTTGTCATTATGTTCTATGACTTTCCAATCTATGACAGATTATTACAAGTTCCTGAATCGCTAGTTGCAACAAGAGACAAGTTGGTACCTTTGAACCGA
The DNA here is from genome assembly GCF_000475195.1 of Diaphorina citri. Taxonomy (NCBI): domain Eukaryota; kingdom Metazoa; phylum Arthropoda; class Insecta; order Hemiptera; family Psyllidae; genus Diaphorina; species Diaphorina citri. The sequence goes on along the minus strand of NW_007379171.1, from coordinate 53,998 downwards.
TTTCCATGGTACTGAAGACGACAGCAATAAAAATTTAAACAAGCGAGCGATTTTCTTTCAATTTTCTCCCCGGCAAACTTTGCTCCGTTCTTTCCATGCCATTTCTTTACATACGCTCATTCTTTTCTTCCTTGCGCTTCGTTTTATTACGGAGGTAATAAACCTACATTTTCAATCTATGGAAATTCCGTGACGTCAAAAATAATTGAAAAATCACGTTCTATGTTCCTCTTCCACCTAGGGCTACATGGTTTTCTCTTCTGATAGCTATAGCTTTGAAAGTGGAACATTCAGCCACTTGTTGTGCCTGTTTATCAACGTATTGAAACACTGAACGACCAATATTAGTTTGAAAAAGCGTTTGTATCTACTGTGAAGCTCTGAACTAGTCTAAACAATAGCATTCTCATACAAAATGTCAGTGAACAATAGCAGATACATACAAAACAGCAAGATTTACTGCCGCGTTGTTGTATCTTGTTTGGTACAAAATAACCTTGTATAATAAACCCTGGGGTAGGGATGATTAATGGTGTAAAACAATAAATAAAACATCGATGTTTTCTAAACTTTGCTTGCGCTTCGTTTTATTACGGAGGTAATAAACCTACATTTTCAATCTATGGAAATTCCGTGACGTCAAAAATAATTGAAAAATCACGTTCTGTGTTCCTCTTCCACCTAGGGATACATGGTTTTCTCTTCTAATAGCTATAGCTTTGAAAGTGGAACATTTAGCCACTTGTTGTGCTTGTTTATCAACGTATTGAAACACTGAACGATCAATATTAGTTTAAACAAGCGTTTGTATCTACTGTGAAGCTCTGAACTAGTCTAAACAATAGCATTCTCATACAAAATGTCAGTGAACAATAGCAGATACATACCTACCTAGTGTCTTTGTCAATCAACACACTTAACATTCTGAGCTGCTTCACAGTCTCAATTAGGTACTTCAAAATGATGCTGTTCGCATGATTTTATTAAACTCAAGATCTCTTTTTGCTTTGTCTTGTTTGTTCCTATGTAGTTATATGTAGTTACATTTGACTCAAATCTTGTAATCAACTTTTGACCTAGTTTTCTTGTACTAATTTATTTGAAACTTGGTACACTAATATGTACCTTTGTACATATTGAATAACAATAGCATATTGTATCAAAAGCTTTTGAAAATTCTGTCTTTATACTTTCCTTATCCTATAGGAAGGAAAGTAATGTAATCGGGTTAAATTTTCGATGGTCAGATTTTAGTGCCAAAACACGTTTTGAGGTCCCTAGGGTCTAGATCCAAAGTTTCAGCCATTGGTCCGTGCGTGTGTCTGTCTGTAAGCACCACCCAAGTAAGCGCAACTGATCTATTCTATTAGAATTGAGGTGTCTTGTGAAAAATTACTCTTCTTTTATAAAGCTCTTCAACTAATTAGTATTAGAACTATTAGAAGATTAAAAATATCCATACTGTCTGATAAATTACGACAAACTGTAACTGAAAATAGCTCTTAATTTGTTTCAAATTCAATAGAACTTGTCAATAAACTGTTTAGTTTGAAGTAGGTACGTTAATACACGATGCCCTCTGAACTCGAGTGCTGTATAATGAATTGATACTCGTAGCAGTAATAGCATTTATTTCCAACATTGAAGTTTCATACTTGAACATACCTACTTGAATGAGGAGCAGAGCATAACAAAAAAATCTTTTGGCAATTATGTTCGCGGATTCGCGTCCCGAATCGACATTTTGGATATTTGGCAAGCCTATCTATTTGGTGCTATATTATACCAGCATTCTCATACAAAATGTCAGTGAACAATAGCAGATACATTACTAGTGTCTTTGTCAATCAACACACTTAACATTCTGAGTTGCTTTACAGTCTCAATTAGGTACTTCAAAATGAAGCTGTTCGCATGATTTTATTAAACTCAAAATCTCTCTTTGCTTTGTCTTGTTTGTTCCTATGTAGTTACATTTGACTCAAATCTTGTAATCAACTTTTGACCTAGTTTCCTTGTACCTACTAATTTATTTGAAACTTGGTAGGTACATATTGAATAACAATAGCATATTGGCCATATTGTATCAAAAGCTTTTGAAAATTCTGTCTTTTTAAATACTTTCCTTATCCTATAGGAAGGAAAGTAATGTAATCGGGTTAAATTTTCGATGGTCAGATTTTAGTGCCAAAACACGTTTTGAGGTCCCTAGAGCCTAGATCCAAAGTTTCAGCCATTGGTCCGTGTGTGTGTGTCTGTCTGTAAGCACCACCCAAGTAAGCGCAACTGATCTATTCTATTAGAATTGAGGGGTCTTGTTAAAAATTACTCTTCTTTTATAAAGCTCTTCAACTAATTAGTATTAGAACTATTAGAAGAAAATATCCATACTGTCTGATAAATTACGACAAACTGTTTGAAAATAGCTCTTAATTTGTTTCAAATTCAATAGAACTTGTCAATAAACTGTTTAGTTTGAAGTACGTTAATACACGATGCCCTCTGAACTCAAGTGCTGTATAATGAATTGATACTCGTAGCAGTAATAGCATTTATTTCCAACATTGAAGTTTCATACTTGAACGTACCTACTTGAATGAGGAGCAATTTTAGCCCGTCCTTCCTTTATTATTACGATAGTAATAAAAAAAAAAGGTATAGTGGACGGGCTATTGTATTCGCTTCGGTGTCTGTCAGTCTGTCTGTGTCTCTGTCCCCATAGAAGGACTTATCCAAACCTGGTCGACCTATAATATATATCAAATTAAAGGTCTTTTTACCAGGAACACGAAAATGGTGGTGCGTAATAACATAAATGCAATTAGCGAGCTTCACACACTCCGCCCTTGCATTAGAATAAAATGTGAAATGTCGTTAACTCAATACCTGACCCGAATCAATAATTACCTCACCATGTTAGGTATTTATTTCAAAATGAAAGTAGATAAAATATTCATGGAAAAGCAAATTGCTCACTCAGATGATGATGGTGGCCATGATTTTCATGTTCGCCATTTTCAATTTCAATTTCCATTTGGTAACATTTTAATGACGCTTTGGTCCCGTTTTCAACTTTTCATTCAATTTTAATTTTCACAACCATTCGGCAAACTTTTTTACTCTCATTCTTTGAATAAAGTTTTTTCGCTCACTCAGATGATGATGGTGGCCATGATTTTCATGTTCGCCATTTTCAATTTCAATTTCCATTTGGTAACATTTTAATAACGCTTTGGTCCCGTTTTCAACTTTTCATTCAATTTTAATTTTCACAACCATTCGGCGAACTTTTTTACTCTCATTCTTTGAATAAAGTTTTTTTTTGCAAGAATTTTTATCTCGTGTTTCCAGAATAATAGAAGGATCAGAATGGAAAGTATGAAAAGTAGTGAATCGTTGAACACGTTTGAGAATTTCTTGGTTAGGACGCCAAGTCCAGAATTTGAAATTCACGCTCGCAAGGCGCGCCTCGAGAAATTGAAAACCAAATATCCTCTGAGTCCCAACAGTAATGATGATAACATGAGAGACACATCTCACAATGTAGAAGAAGTGTTGACAGAGGAACAATTTGTAATAAACGACAAAACGCGCATCCCCGCCGTCACGAAACAAAGTATGAACGCGTGTGATGCTCTGAGGTAATGAGACAGCAGAACATGAGAACGCTTTACGAAATGAACTTAATAATGGAGGAGGAAACAGCTTAGGGGGAAAAAAACTAAGGCATCGGGGGAGGAACGCTGTTAGTAAGTACCATTTTGTGAAATTGGTTAGAAAAGAAAGATACTCGTAGATACAAGGGAAGATGACGTTAAAGATGCTATTGAATAGAAAGAAAAATAACAATGCTGTTACCCGTGCTGAAAAGAGTAACAACTATTTCTTTTAACAAGGATACTATACGTGGGAAGCAGGGCGAGGGTTTATGGGATAGAAACTGGAGACCGTCATATCTTACAAGATATTCTAGGGATAATGATATCTAGAGATAACAGGGAATAAGGCACAGAAAACAAAAGACAATAATAACGGGACAAAAACGGTTACAAGATATTCTAGGGATAATGATATCTAGAGATAACAGGGAATAAGGCACAGAAAATAAAAGACAATAATAACGGGACAAAAACGATGCTCTGAGGTAATGAGACAGCAGAACATGAGAACGCTTTACGAAATGAACTTAATAATGGAGGAGGAAACAGCTTAGGGGGAAAAAACTAAGGCATCGGGGGAGGAACGCTGTTAGTAAGTACCATTTTGTGAAATTGGTTAGAAAAGAAAGATACTCGTAGATAGGTACAAGGGAAGATCACAAAAACGGAGAAAATTAAATCGATAACTACCTGAACTATAAAAATTTATAAAACGGATAGCGGCAAATAAAATAAATGATACGTATCCATTTTATTTGAACGCCATTTTATCCTACTAGGGCACTGGGACCGCTTATCAAAATGACAAACTTCAAGACGGATCCCTTACAGCTGTGGTTTCTATCCAGACTGATTGATGCTCTAGACGAGGCTCAAACCAAAGCCCTCTCACAAGAACTCCAGAAATCCATGATCAGTTGGCTTGGTTTCACGTATCCATTTTATTTGAACGCCATTTTATCCTACTAGGGCACTGGGATCGCTTATCAAAATGACAAACTTCAAGACGGATCCCTTAGAGCTGTGGTTTCTATCCAGACTGATTGATGCTCTAGACGAGGCTCAAACCAAGGCCCTCTCACAAGAACTCCAGAAATCCATGATCAGTTGGCTTGGTTTTGATACTCGATTTTTTTCTCGTAGAGACTGCTATGGTCTCTTTAAGTTAGTGGGACACGGGTGTCCCAGTGGTCACGAAAGGGTTAAATACCTACCTATTTATTGTAATACAATAAAACTTTGTTTTTATGAAAGCCGTGAAACTCTGTGTGTATGCAATGTGCAATACTTGAAAGATTAGTGGAGATGCCTCATTTCCCTCTTGAATTCCCTAGGAATAGGATTGGATGTGTTCTGCCAAAATCCCCTCCCCCTCCAGGGATTGTAATAGTAGGTACTTTGTAGATATTTTTTACATCACCTGCTTACCCATTTATGTGGTGTGGTTACCACCACACCCTAGAATAAATTAAACCTTTAATAATTTATTATTTGCCCAGAATGTGTTTGTTAGTAGTCCATATCATTACATCGTATAATAAGTAAGTAGTAAGCTTAGTTGTTAGTGCAATGAACTTCGGATCTTGAACTTGGTGGTTCAAGCCGGAGTCAAATTATAAAATCTAGCACATTGATCCTCATATAACTTTCTTATTGGTTATCAGATCGGCTTGTAATTGCCCTCGTTCCAAGGCCCAGCTTAAATACATTTGTGCCATTGAGCTGTAGTACACACCATTTTGGGGCGTTTTGTCCCGAATTTCCGTTTTTGTCCCAGAAAAAATTCGGGACGCGTTTTTTAACTTTAAAATTACTCATATAACTTTCTTATTGGTTATCAGATCGGCTTGTAATTGCCCTCGTTCCAAGGCCCAGCTTAAATACATTTGTGCCATTGAGCTGCAATACACACCACAACAACGAGCTGATATCGTGCAGTACATTCAAATCAAGTTCTCGATTGCGTAAATGGAGATTTCGTCCGATTTCGGAAAATGGTGATTTTCACTGGCCTCCAAGATCGCCCGATTTATCTTCAAAAGACTTTTTCTTTGACCCTCGAGTCTTTGAAAGACAACATTTTTCAAGAAATGGCCGCTGTTCAGGTTGAGACATTACAAAAAGTGATGTAAATGTTGAAAACGAACATTTTCGCTATTCCTTCTGGCGGCTACCATCTCCAAGATATCATCTTCAAGCACACATATTACATCAAAAAACAATTTGAAGAAATATATTTTGAATTCTTTAATTGCTATTACAAATAATAAACATGTTAAATTTTTAAAAAGCCCACCCTGTACTTTCCCAAAAAATAAACAAGTACCTAAATAAAATAAAGTCTACAAACAAATAACGAAATTCAATAAAAAGACTGATATCTGAGAGGTAATCCGCTTTTGTAAGGATTATTATATTGAACTGCAGTACACACCACAACAACGAGCTGATATCGTGCAGTACATTCAAATCAAGTTCTCAATTGCGTAAATGGAGATTTCGCCCGATTTCGGAAAATGGTGATTTTCACTGGCCTCCAAGATCGCCCGATTTATCTTCAAAAGACTTTTTCTTTGACCTTCGAGTCTTTGAAAGACAACATTTTTCAAGAAATGGCCGCTGTTCAGGTTGAGACATTACAAAAAGTGATGAAAATGTTGAAAACGAACATTTTCGCTATTCCTTCTGGCGGCTACCATCTCCAAGATATCATATTCAAGCACACATAATACCTATTACATCAAAAAAACAATTTGAAGAAATATATTTTGAATTCTTTAATTGCTATTACAAATAAACATGTTAAATTTTTAAAAAAGCCCACCCTGTTCTTTCCCAAAAAATGAATAAGTAAATAAAATAAAGTCTACAAACAAATAACGAAATTCAATAAAAAGATATCTGAGAGGTAATCCGCTTTTGTAAGGATTATCTAAAAAAATCGGCCTTTTCACAAAAGACTGACAAAATAATCAAAATCCAACAATCGTGGGAATTTACCGAACACCTTGTAGATAATTTCAGGTCCTCCCGTCTCGTCTGTTGAATTTTCCTTCAACTTCAACTGAAAAATCTCGAAGAGTATTAAGGTAGTTCTATTTTCTTGGACGCCAACCAAGAAGTAAACAACATCAATTTAGAAGGAGGAATATCACAACAGGTTAAATTTAATCTAGCGTGTGCACTGAATTTCTTCTAAAGGCGCTATTACACTATGCTGCATGAATGATACTACACTTGCTGTAGTGAAGCATGCTTGAAGGCTTCATTTAGCAAGCTACAAGACCATATTAATCCAATGCAAAATCTTTGAAACATGCTGCATGTTACCTCAGGTTCGCCGTCGTTGGAGGTGGTTTTGAAGCATGCATTGGTACAGCATGCTATGATACATGTTGCCTCAGTGTAATTTCGTCCTAATAGTACTTACGAGTATGCTCAAAAGGAGTTTGTTTATTGTTGTTGTTAGTGTTGGTGTTTTTATAAAAATCGACTTGGCTTGTTTCACTGTACATGAAAACAGCAAGTCGCGACGACCTATGAACTCAAAGCGAGAAAGTTTTAGATAACACTTCAGTCGATCATTTAAGACCGGTTTTAGCGTCACCTATGTATGTTAAGCTACGCTGAGCAAGGCCAATAAATGGATGGGTGACTAAAATATAAAAAAGGAATAAAGGGAGAACGGTCTCTAGTCTTGATTTTAAATCATTACATGAAAGTAAAATCAAAAAATCAAATCAAGAATGATAATTAACTGAATATTAAACAAATTAGGTAGGTAGGTACGTAGGTACTGATTTTCTTTAATCACGATCGAATAAACTACGGGCTGAAAAATTCCCGGAGGGACGGGCCCTGCTTGTTTTCATCTCTTATTATTTTTCCTCTTCTACCTCTCCTTTTTTTTCTTCTTCTCCACCTCTTCCTCCTCCTCCACCACCACCTCCTGCTCCTCATTTCTTTGTCTTCTTTCAATTCTCATTAATGATTTTGAAACGAAGCAATATTAATTAAAATGAGATTAATTCCTTCGGGAGTATTGAATCGGAGGGTTTATCTCGTAAAATGAGAAAACAAACCAATCATGCAAAATTTCGGTTCTGTAATCTGGAGTGAGAGAAAAAGTTAATCACCTAATCTCCACAAATTTTCACCCGTGATTTAATGAGCTTTTTTGAACTTTTTTTTGACACAAGACATTACGAAACACGAAATG
>NW_007379171.1:0-46110 GCF_000475195.1 Diaphorina citri | reverse complement strand
TTTGGCAATTATGTTCGCGGATTCGCGTCCCGAATCGACATTTTGGATATTTGGCAAGCCTATCTATTTGGTGCTAGTGTGATACGTATTATCATAAAGTCAGAATATAAGTTTATCGAAGAATAATAAATAATTTTATCATACCTACCGCTTTGGGAGGCACGTTAACAACAAAAGTTCAAATGGAATTTATTCATGTTTGTTTATCAACAATAGTGATATCAACTTCTTTTATGGTTTTGAGTGTGATACGTATTATCATAAAGTCAGAATATAAGTTTATCGAAGAATAATAAATAATTTTATCATACCTACCGCTTTGGGAGGCACGCTTACAACAAAAGTTCAAATGGAATTTATTCATGTTTGTTTGTCAACAATAGTGATATCAACTTCTTTTATGGTTTTGTATCTAATAGATAGGTATAGGTTCAAGCACACAGAACTGGGATCATGGGAAAATTCAATAAATCTATACTAGATTTGTTGTTACGTGATGGGATCCTGGGAAAATTCAATTATTTATCATGAAAAAATAATTATTCCAAAACTCATGGCAAAAAAAGGCAAACATAAACAAAAGCAAAAAGTAAAAATGTAAACAGGCATCAAATTTATTTTACCTATTTATGTATTTAAGCAAATTTAAACATTAAAATTGTATAAACATTATACCTACCGTTTGTAAACAGAATTCAAATCGAAATTCTCGGGATTTAGGTTCTGTCAAACAACAAACGATTCTTCAAAATAACGTGTTTGTGTTTGTAAAGTAATCTTTTGTTAGGATAAATAAAATCATCTTGAATGAGATTAATTTTATTTCATGTTCTTGTTAACAAACCGAAACATAGGTATGTATAATAACTTTCTGAAATTCTCGGGATTTAGGTTCTGTCAAACAACAAACGATTCTTCAAAATAACGTGTTTGTGTTTGTAAAGTAATCTTTTGTTAGGATTAAATAAAATCATCTTGAATGAGATTAATTTTATTGCATGTTCTTGTTAACAAACCGAAACATAGGTATGTATAATAACTTTCCAAAAACCGGCGGTTTCCTCTATTTACAAAGACTCTAAGCCCTAAGCTACTATGTATACCTATTAGCTATTCGTATACCAGAGGTAAGAAATGACATTGTGTGATAAGATTACCTGATAGAAAAGCTTAATCGGATTACGTTCCCAGATTAACAAAATGGAAAATGATAAGACACAGTGTAGATTTCCCTTCCAAAGAAAATCCTTACGAACTAGGTGTTACCTACCTACATACATATAACTATAACGAAATGTAGGTACCTACACGGTTTTAGGAGCTATTTCTAATCTAGCCAGAATTTAAAGCCTTTTTTAATATCGATTTTCAACCAAAATAGTACCTAATAAATAACAAACAACAAACACTAATGGTATAGAATTATAAATCTACCTCTCTCTCTCTTTCTCTCTCTCTCTGTCTCGCTCTCCTCTAAATCTCTCCTATTCCTCTATTTCTCTCCCTCTTTATCTCTCTCCCTCTAGCAATCTAATCAATTATCAGACTTTAATTTCCTCTCTTTTTACCTTCTCTTAAACCATTTTGCTTTCGGGGGAAAAAAAACCTTTATAGAAAACATTTTACTTTAAAATTTCCCTCTCTCTCCCCCATCTACACTTTCAAATCCAAATCCAACGTAAAATCGACAAGGAAATAATTACCCTCTTGCTTTTTACCTCCGACTAAAACGAGGTAATAAATTAAATTCTGAAATGGATTTTGAGAGAGCATGATGTAGGCGTTTGTTTCTGTACCGTTCTGATTTGCCACCACCTCTCTTATTACCCGTATTTTCTCTCCCTCCATTTTCCCCTGGTTCTCTCCCCTTATTTTTACCTCATTTCATCCCTTCCAATATCTCTACTTCTACTCTTTCTCCCCCCCCCTTCAAATCAAACTCTTCCACTTTACCTGCTCTTTCCTCCTTCCCTTTCTTCTTTCACTCGTTTTTTTCTCATTCTCTCTCTCTCTCTCCATTTTCCTCTCTTCATCTTTTGTTTCCTTCCTCTTTATTGCCTTATTCTCTTCCCCTTTTACTATCTTTTTCTCACACTCATTCTCCCTCCCTACATTTTGTTCCTATTATATCTCTCTTTCTGTCTTCCTCTTCACTTCCCTCATTCCCTTCCCTTATTCTTTTTTCGTGTTCTTCCTCCCCCTGTTTCTTCCTCTTTCCTCCCTCCCTCAACTTCTTGTACTTCCTTTACCCATTTCCTCTTCTTCCTTCGCTATCTGACCCTCCCTTTACATCTTTCTCTCCCTATTTATATTTCTATCCCTCCAAAATTCTCTTTCCCACTTACTTTAACTCTCGTCTCTCTTCCTAATTCTTTTCACCTCGCCAGCCAGTTAAACACATTTTTAGTCCGTCCTTCCTTTATTATTACGATAGTAATAAAAACAAAGGTATAGTGGACGGGCTATTGTATTCGCTTCGGTGTCTGTCAGTCTGTCTGTGTGTCTGTCCCCATAGAAGGACTTATCCAAACCTGGTCGACCTATAATATATAGGTATCACATTAAAGGTCTTTTTACCAGGAACACGAAAATGGTGGTGCAAATTTTGTCCAGAGAACCATAAAGCCATGGTTTTTGAAGGATTTTTTTCACATTTTCTCACACAAATGAGCTCTGATCTTGAAATTTGTCGCGACGACCTATGAACTCAAAGCGAGAAATTTAGATAACACTTCAGTCGATGATTTAAGACCGGTTTTAGCGTCACCTATGTTAAGCTATGCCGAGCAAGGCCAATAAATGGATGGGTGACTTAAATATTAAAAAGGAATAAAGGGAGAACGGTCTTGATTTTAAATCATTACATGAAAGTAAAATCAAAAAATCAAATCAAGATAATAAACTGAATACCTATTAAACAAATTAGGTAGGTACATACTACATAGGTACTGATTTTCTCTAATCACGATCGAATAAACCACGGGCTAAAAAATTCCCGGAGGGACGAGCCCTGCTTGTTTTCATCTCTTATTATTTTTCCTCTTCTACCTCTCCTCTTTTTTCTTCTTCTCCACCTCTTCCTCTTCCTCCTCTTCCTCCTCCACCACCACCACCTCCTGCTCCTCATTTCTTTGTCTTCTTTCAATTCTCATTAATGACTTTGAAACGAAGCAATATTAATTAAAATGAGATTAATTCCTTCGGGAGTATTGAATCGGAGGCTTTATCTCGTAAAATGAGAAAACAAACCAATCATGCAAAATTTCGGTTCTGTAATCTGGAGTGAGAGAAAAAGTTAATCACCTAATCTCCACAAATTTTCACCCGTGATTTAATGGGCTTTTTTTTGAACTTTTTTGACGCAAGACATTACGAAACACGAAATGAATTTATTGTAATACAATAAAACTTTGTTTTTATGAAAGCCGTGAAACTCTGTGTGTATGCAATGTGCAATACTTGAAAGATTAGTGGAGACGCCTTATTTCCCTCTTGAATTCCCTAGGAATAGGATTGGATGTGTTCTGCCAAAAACCCCTCCCCCTCCAGGGATTGTAATGTACTTTGTAGATATTTTTTACATCACCTGCTTGCCCATTTATGGATACCACACCCTAAAATAAATTAAACCTTTAATAATTTATTATTTGCCCAGAATCCCAGAATGTGTTTGTTAGTAGTCCATATCATTACCATAGCTATTGACCATTTCAGACACAAACATATCCAGGGCGGCTCTGTTTGAAGAAATCAAAACACTTCTATTGAGCTCACTTCGCGTATTTGTACAATCGCAAGTCATGCCCACGCCCATGGATGTCTTGAAACACAAACAAAACCCGTCGACCAAAGCCGCCATTTCATTAAAAAGTGGTAGTGTGGTTACCACGGAGACACAAAAGAAAGATTTGGCGTTTCTTACGACTTGGATCTATCGGATGTAAGCACAGACGGTGTTTTTGGGTACCCAGAGCTCTTCCCTTACCAATTCCCTAACTTTTCTTTTCCCTTGGCCAGCCTAGTTAGCTTTGTTGGTAGCGCATCTGCCTTATAAGCGCAAGACCGCGGGTTCGATTCAAGGCGGATTTCATCCGAAATAGATAAGGTTCCTGGACCAAAGCCGCCATTTCATTAAAAAGTGGTAGTGTGGTTACCACGGAGACACAAAAGAAAGATTTGGCGTTTCTTACGACTTGGATCTATCGGATGTAAGCACAGACGGTGTTTTTGGGTACCCAGAGCTCTTCCCTTACCAATTCCCTAACTTTTCTTTTCCCTTGGCCAGCCTAGTTAGCTTGGTTGGTAGCGCGTCTGCCTTATAAGCGCAAGACCGCGGGTTCGATTCAAGGCGGATTTCATCCGAATTAGATAAGGTTCTTTCTCGGAACTGCTGGCTTTCTTCTATCCTGTCTTCATTCTATTCTCTCTTCGCTTTCGGGGCGATAAGACCTTGGCAGTTAGAGCTCCTTCTGTCAAATCTCTTGACAAAAAAAAAAAAATCCTTTACCAATTCTTTTCTTTTTCCTAACCTTCTCTATTACTTATCGCCCCATCTCCCTTTTCCAGTTTCGCCGACTCCGCCACATTCGAAAGCGTCAGGCTTTTGATGGCTTTGCGGAAGAAAATATTGACATTGTGAAAAGTGCCATCGACAGACCTCAACCGCGGAACGGAGGAAAAAACCCGCAGGGAAAACTTGTCACGGAAATTTCTTTCCGAAGGAATAGAAAAGATAAATTTCAAACAAGCAGAATAGTAGAAGCTGGAAGTTTTTTTTTCGGATCAGCGGGTTGTCTTAAATCTCAAGAGTTATAAAAAAAACTTAAGTGTACTCTGTACTCAGACTTCAGTCCTATCTAATATTTCTGTCTCTCATTTACTTCTCCTCTTCCAAAAACCCGCAGGGAAAACTTGTCACGGAAATTTCTTTCCGAAGGAATAGAAAAGATAAATTTCAAACAAGCAGAATAGTAGAAGCTGAAAGTTTTTTTTTTTTAACGGATCAGCGGGTTGTCTTAAATCTCAAGAGTTATAAAAAAACTTAAGTGTGCTCAGACTTCAGTCCTATCTAATATTTCTGTCTCTCATTTACTTCTCCTCTTCCATTATTAGGCTTATCAGCCTACCCGTCACCAGTTGCTGGAGGGAGCTGTTGAGGCATCCTCTCTGAAACAGATCCCGAAGGAGAGGAGGAGAAAGAGGAAGAAGAAGTTGGAAGAGGGGGAGGAGGAGGTAGAAAAAAAACTTGAAAAAAGAAGAAAAAAAACTCGAAACTGCAGAAAAACTTCTCCTCTTTATTATTATTATTTTGTAAAACCTCCCTTCACCAATTTCTCCTCTCCCTCCCCTCTCATTCTGCTCTATCCCCTCTCTTCCCCTTCATTGAGTTCAATTTCTCTCCCATCCTCCTGTGTTCTCATTAAAAGAACCCCAGAGCTCTTTAGACTGTTCGGTCCCCATGTCCAGAAGTATCACAGTATACTTTTGTTAGTACTGTTCGACTTTTGTGGAAACTTCGTTGAGTAATACCTAGTGGGTACCTACGGGGGGCATAGATTAACAATTTAGTACTGTTCGACTTTTGTGGAAACTTCGTTGAGTAATACCTAGTGGGTACCTACGGGGGGCATAGATTAACAATAAAGAAAAGGAGCCAAAGAAAATAGGAGGGACATAATATATAATGTGGTAGTGGTATAGGTAGATGGGTATTTTAGGTTCAACCTCAGAACTGTTTTGGTCTAATAAGTTGGATTAGATTTCGGGTAACATCGGTTTAGCTTCGTTCTGGGATTTTTACTCTGACGTCACAGTGGACTGAAGAGGAGCTATTTCAGCATAACTTCAGAGTTCACCAGGAGGGGGATACCAAGGCCGCATATCGTAGAATGGTGAGAGAAGAGGGGAGGAAGATGGTGAAAAAGGGGAGGGTGAAAAGTAGGGGGAGGTGCAAAAGCTTATAATTACTTACAAAAGTCTAGTCAAGTGGAAAACTATTTTGGCAGCCGAATCGGAAAAGTCGAAGAATCTCTACATAATAAATGTACCTATGTATTTTATTCAACCTTATGTTCAATAATATTACCTACATCGAATCTATCTGCTCCCGAAATCGTCCCGGGACGAAGAGCTACAATCGACCATCACAAAGTTCCTGAGCCTGCAAAGTATATACCTTTTTCTTCTTTTCTCAGTGCGATTTTTGACACAGAACTCAGTTGAGCCAGACCTCTAAAGACACAGTCGTACCTTAGGTAGTCAGTTGAGCCTCTTTCCTTATTTCGTGACCAGGATTTCAGTATAAATTACTCTGAATACCATCGTTCTCCTTATTATAACTCAACTCACACACAACTCATACAGGGAAGATAAAATAAAGTGGAAGTAGGCTGTCTACCTTTCTTTATCTTTCTCTCTTCCTCCTTTGCTCTCACTTCATCTTCCTCTCTCTCTCTCTGCCCCCTCTCCCTACATCTATATTTTAGAATTTAAGTCTGTCTACCTCTCTTCCTTTCTCTGTTTTCTTTCTTTTCCTCTCTCCCCCATCTCTCTCTCTCTCTCCTTCTTTCTTTTCCCTCTCTCTTTCTCTGCTCCCCCTCTCTTTCTATGTCTTTTAGTCTTCCTTCTTATTGTTCCCTGCATCTCTCACTCCCTTTTCCTCCCTCTCCCCTTCGTCTTCTCTCTCCCTCTTCCTTTTTCCCACCAATCCCTTATTTTCCCTCTCACTAACCCCTTTGTATCTCTTTGCAAACTGTCCCTCTTCCTCCCACTCCCTCCTCTCTCTCTCTCTCTTTCTCTCTCTCTGGCATTTGAATGTCCCAGACGTATGGGTCGCCATTAGAGGAATGGACAGGGACAACTTGAAAGGAAAGGGATTTCAAAAGGGAAGAAAAGAGAGCTAGGAATTTAAACATGAGAATTCCCTCGTCCTTTTTTAGTCACATTCTGGGGGTTTTACTTTCTATTACCTACTTTATGTTTGAGCAACCTATACCTACTATGTAGTTAATAAAAAGGTAGGTATTTGAATGGATCCCAAATTTCTAAGTCGGCCGGAAATGCCTTAAAAGGAATAAAGGAAGAACGGGCTATAGTCTTGATTTTAAATTGTAGGTAGTTAAATAAACATTACATGAAAGTATGTAGGTACATATATGTATAGTAATAGGGAGCGCGAAGCGCGACCCTATGGTCAACACCGCGAAGGCCCGGGAGCGCGCAGTGCGACCGTAAACAAGGGAGCGCGAAGCGCGACCATATGTACAACCCCCCGAATCCCCGGGAGCGCGCAGCGCGACCGTATACGTTCCGTAATACAATAATTTTCTCAGTTCCGTAATACAATAGAAAATCGTGTGAGGTTCACACCAGCCTTTTTTTATCCTGTCTGGCGAAAATTCTCGCCTCGTCTTTTCAAAAGGATCTTTCTATCAAATAATTGCATTAGAAAAAGATGGGTCATGGGAGTTTTATTATTGAATGGAAGAGATTGGATTGGATTGGAGTTCAGCTCCTGGTAAAAAATCTGAGATAGTTCCGAAAAAGGTAAAGAAGGGAGTGATAATTTGATGGAAAAGGGAATGAAAACAGGAGATGAAGGACCAAAAAGTAGGTCAAAATAGAATGGACGTACCTACATATGTAGAAACCCCAGTAGCATAGATGTTCGATCTTTTGAGTAGGGACTGTTTAAGTCATTCAGTCTTTGTGTGGGATTCAAGTCTTTTAATTCAGTCAGTCAGTCTTTACACATCTCTACATAATACACTACAGTACATAAAATCCGGGAGCAGTTTTCATTTAGAATAATTTACATCTCTATATCTGAATGCCTTTTGTGAATGCTTTGAAAATAATTAGATAGGTACATAACTTAAAGGTCTGTATTATTACATATATGTATCTACGTTTTGTGTGGTAGGTACTACCTAACTGAATGTTCATGTTGTTGTCTTCAATAAGTTGTAGGTAATTGTTTTCTTTGTTCACAAAACTGTTGGCAAATTGTTCATATTGAAAAAATTCTATCAATCTAGGTACCTCGATTTTTTTTTTTTTTTTTACATGAGTATAGCTTACCTAATACCCCTTTTTCTGGATTAGATACGCAGCTTTTTTTTCTCTCTCTCTCTTTTTACCTTTGAAGCTAGAAAACTTTGTTTTTATCTGCAAGCTACGTAAAAAAATGGCTGGATCCTAATTAAAGATCTTCGAAAAGGAAAATGGCTCCCTTTAAGTTTCATTATGATGACGAGAAATTAAATTAAAAAGAAAAATGTAAGACAGTTAAAGTAGACTAACGAATTAGAATAAGACAAATTACTTACAATGCAGCAATGTTGAACTTTATGGAGTAGATTTCATTATTTTTGTGTTATTAAAAGAAACAGAAGTGTAGTTATTGTTAAAAGAAACAGTTGCAATTCAATGTTGCTCAATGCACGCTGAAGGAAAACTTTTCTGTAGTTGTTGCAAATGTAAAAAAAAAAGTGTTGAATTTATGATGTGCATTTTGAACGTGATGAATTTTTTATCCCGCAAAATTGATAGAAATGAGAAAATACTGGTTTAATTCAATTCCATCGACCCTACTTTAACAGACCTTAATTCCATTTTCTTGGAATACCAAAACATAGTAGGCCAGCCTAGTTAGCTTAGTTGGTAGTGCGTCTGCCTTGTAAGCACTAGGCCGCGGGTTCGATTCCCGCTCGGGGCGGATTTTATCCTGGTGGGATAATGTTCGTTCTCGGAACGGCTGGCTTTCTCCTATCCTGTTTCCATCTCTCTTCGATTTCGGGACTATAAGACCATAGCAGTTACAGTTCCCTCTGTTAAAACTCTTTAAAAAAAACATAGTAGGTTATTTTTCTGCTTCTTTCTCTCAGTTCCTTACGAAAAATAAAAGGAACAAAAATGTAATAATTAGTACCTATTGAACTCAAAGT
This sequence comes from Diaphorina citri, assembly GCF_000475195.1. Taxonomy (NCBI): domain Eukaryota; kingdom Metazoa; phylum Arthropoda; class Insecta; order Hemiptera; family Psyllidae; genus Diaphorina; species Diaphorina citri. Next base: position 37,165 of record NW_007379171.1, on the reverse strand, counting down.
ACCAAGCTCTTCAACCAAAGACCGCTGCTCAAACCATCACTATACAATATTGGCGTTAGTAGTGTTAGACAAATCAATATAAAAATGCACAACTGTGGCAAGCAGACTTTTTAGAGGAAAAAGATTGTGTATTATTAACTTGATGTTTCCTCGTTTGGTCAAATTTGATTTTTCCAATAGTTTCCAAGTCGAGAAAAACAAAAGCTGTGGGAAGAAAATTGATGTGCACAACTGTGGCAAGCAGACTTTTTAGAGGAAAAACATTGTGTATTATTAACTTGATGTTTCCTCGTTTGGTCAAATTTGATTTTTACAATAGTTTCCAAGTCGAGAAAAACAAAAGCTGTGGGAAGAAAATTGATAGACTAAGGGAGAGAAAAAGAGTAAAGTTAAGATAAAAAGAGAGAATATCGAAGAAAGTGAGAGAGTAATATTGGAGAAAATAAACACGGGAAAGAAGAATGAGGAAGGCAAGAAAAAATATGAGGAAAAAAAGGGAAGAAAAGAGACAAATGAAGGGAATAAGTTTGACCTGTCCATACAGAACATGGAGTTTGGGAAGAAAATTGTTGACACAGCAAATGGCAGGGAGACAGAACAAGCTGTGCCCGTCCCTCCGGGAATTTTTCAGCCCGTAGTTTATTCGATCGTGATTAAAGAAAATCAGTACCTACGTACCTACCTAATTTGTTTAATATTCAATTATTTAATATTATTCTTGATTTGATTTTTCGATTTTACTTTCATGTAATGATTTAAAATCAAGACTAGAGCCCGTTCTCCCTTTATTCCCAATATAATGTTTATGTCACCCATCCATTTATTGGCTTTTCTCGGCGTAGTTTAACACAGGTGACGCTTTGAGTTCATAGGTCGTCGCGACAAATTTCAAGATCAGAGTTTTTTGTGTGAGAAAATGTTTCGGTTTTTTGGCTTTATGGTTTTTTGGACGAAATTTGCACCACCACTTTCGTGTTCCTGATAAGAAGACCTTTAATTTGATATACTCGTATAGGTCGACCAGGTTTGGTCAACCGAAGCGAATACTATAGTCCGTCGCCCCGGGCGGGAATCGAACCCGCGGCCTAGCGCTTACAAGGCAGACGCACTACCAACTAAGCTAACTAGGCTAGCAAGAAATACTTACTACCCTAGTTTTTGTCAATGAGAAGAAAATTCTCATTGCTAGGCTAGTTAGCTTGGTTGGTAGTGCGTCTGTCTTGTAAGCGCTAGACCGCGAGTTCAATTCCAGCCCGGGGCGGATCTTATCCTGAACGTATAATGTTCGTTCTCGGAACGACTGGCTTTCTCCTATCCTATCTTCCTTCTCTCTTAGATTTCGGTGACTAGACGGATTTTATTATTACTTTTGTAATTTAATAAAGGAAGGACGGACTAAAAAGGGATGGCTTGAAAGGAGAATAGAGGAAAATGTAGTGGGAGGAAGATTAGACGGAAAGAGAGAGGTAGAAAGATCACTTGGAGAGAAAGGAAAGAAAAAGGAAAATAAATTGGCACATTTCTTCTCGGTTTTCTTTTCTGATGTCCTAAAAAAATGTAAAAAAAAGACATCCCCATTGAAAAAGTTGGGCAAAACACTCTTTGATGTCTCACTGAGTTATTCCAAGTCTTTTTTTTTAGATTATTCTCTTTAAATCCTGCTGAAACTTTCAAATAAACTTTCTCTTCCCAAACTGTCTTCAAGATTTTTTTCTCTTAGGTACTTTCTCTTTTTCAAACCCATTCATTATTTTAATACCTACCCACCTATCTACCTACCAGGTCGTAAGCTGCCTTCCAGTTTTTCTCAAGTTTTGCGTTCTACCATTTTCTCGAACTTAGCCCATCTACACACGGAACTTTTGAAAAGAAACTGATTATTAACCGTGAATGGCGGGCATCAATTTTCGATTTTACTTTCATGTAATGATTTAAAATCAAGACTAGAGCCCGTTCTCCCTTTATTCCCAATGTAATGTTTATGTCACCCATCCATTTATTGGCCTTTCTCGGCGTAGCTTAACACAGGTGACGTTAAAACCGGTCTTAAATGATCGGCTGAAGTTTTATCTAAAACTTTCTCGCTTTGAGTTCATAGGTCGTCGCGACAAATTTCAAGATCAGAGCTCTTTTGTGTGAGAAAATGTGAAAAAATCCACCAAAAACATGGTTTCGGTTTTTTGGCTTTATGGTTTTCTGGACAAAATTTGCACCTCCACTTTCGTGTTCCTGATAAAAAGACCTTTAATTTGATATACCTAGGTCGACCAGGATTGGATAAGTCCTCCTATGCTATGGCAACAGACAGACAGACACCGAAGCGAATACAGTCTCGGTTTTTTGGCTTTATGGTTTTCTGGACAAAATTTGCACCTCCACTTTCGTGTTCCTGATAAAAAGACCTTTAATTTGATATAGGTCGACCCGGTTTGGATAAGTCCTTCTATGCTATGGGAACAGACAGACACCGAAGCGAATACAATTTATAGTCCCTCCCTTTATTATTACTTTTGTAATTTAATAAAGGAAGGACGGACTAAAAAGGGATGGCTTGAAAGGAGAATAGAGGAAAATGTAGTGGGAGTAAGATTAGACGGAAAAAGAGAGGTAGAAAGATCATTTGGAGAGAAAGGAAAGAAAAAGGAAAATAAATTGGCACATTTCTTCTCGGTTTTCTTTTCTGATGTCCTAAAAAAAAATGAAAAAAAAGACATCCCCATTGAAAAAGTTGGGCAAAACACTCTTTGATGTCTCACTGAGTTATTCCAAGTCTTTTCTTTTTAGATTATTCTCTTTAAATCCTGCTGAAACTTTCAAATAAACTTTCTCTTCCCAAACTGTCTTCAAGATTTTTTTCTCTTACTTTCTCTCTTTCAAACCCATTCATTATTTTAATACCTACCCACCTATCTACCTACCAGGTCGTAAGCTGCCTTCCAGTTTTTCTCAAGTTTTGCGTTCTACCATTTTCTCGAACTTAGCCCATCTACACACGGAACTTTTGAAAAGAAACTGATTATTAACCGTGAATGGCGGGCATCAACCTACATGTGTACCTACTGTCTCAACATTATGTTAGTAGGTATCTACCCATACAACAAACAACATACCGACTATAGCACACAGAACATCCTACACAGAACCTAATATCCGGGAAACATCCCCCGGGGGAAATGAAAAGAAATTAGCCCCCGCACCGAGTGAAGCGACGTTTCTGCGGTTTGTGAATAAAATAGCGCTAGCTCCGTGAATGGCGGGCATCAACCTACATGTGTACCTACTGTCTCAACATTATGTTAGTAGGTATCTACCCATACAACAAACAACATACCTACTATAGCACACAGAACATCCTACACAGAACCTAATATCTAATCAGATACACAACTTGAGTGCCTACTTGAGATAAATGTCTATTTAATCTGGTGCCTTGGGGTTATGAGCAGCCAAAGTTGTGGTTTCGACAGCGGTGGGGGAAAAGAGACACGGAAAACAACTTTTCGCGAAAAACTTAAAGAAACAACATAAATTTGAATTACAGAGTTCAACTGGCAATGCAGGATGGAAGCCTGGGGGACATAAATCAGAATTTACAACCGGCAACATGGTATGGCACAAGTTTGGAAAAGTTCTTGCGTATAAACTCTTGTTGACATTTCCTACCCGATATGTATTTATATTATTGTCTAAGAGTGTTTCTTTCCTCCTATCTCCATGATTTTTCTTAGAACGTTTCTCTCACAACCCTACCATTTTCTTAGAATAACTCTTCAATTCCTACGACTTCCTTAACATATCATCATTTTCATTTCTAACATTTTCTTAGAAGAACTCTTTTTAATTCCTACAACTTCCTTGAAATTTAAGATCACCATTCCATTCGTGCCATTGTCTTAGAATGTCCCCTTTCATTTTCTTAAAATTTCCCTCTTCTATCCTTACTATTGTGTTTAAATTTTCTAATAATTCTATTTTCTTTTGAAATAGAAAGGGGGTTTCTATTCCTAAGCCATTTTCTTCGACTACCACCAGCGCTAGCTAAGGCGGCATAGAAAAGTGAGGGTGGAGAGAAGAAAGAGGGGGTTGACAAAGGGTGTATATGATAGAATGGAGGGGAGGGAGGGGGTGACATTGAAGAAAGTGAGTGGGGGGATACCAAGGCCGCATATCGTAGAATGGTGAGAGAAGAGGGGAGGAAGATGGTGAAAAAGGGGAGGGTGAAAAGTAGGGGGAGGTGCAAGCGCTAGCTAAGGCGGCATAGAAAAGTGAGGGTGGAGAGAAGAAAGAGGGGGTTGACAAAGGGTGTATATGATAGAATGGAGGGGAGAGGGGAGGGAGGGGTGTCATTGAAGAAAGTGGGTGGGGGATACCAAGGCCGCATATCGTAGAATGGTGAGAGAAGAGGGGAGGAAGATGGTGAAAAAGGGGAGGGGAAAAAGTGGGGGGAGGTGCCTTTGTACTCCATGTATTTTAGTTTGTTTGTTTAGTTTGTGATGGAGGTATCACAACCTAGATCTTATATTAGGTAATTTACATACAAATTCTTAAATACTCCATAGAAAACATAATTTTCTATCTAGATAGGTATTCATGGATGTTGGTATGTATAGGTATTAAAATAGGAAGTTTCTATCTGCTGTACGTAGTGGTTCATTGTGTATTCATATTCAAGAAATCATTTTATCACTTCATAGCAAACATTTCAACAAGAGTCTGTGATGCCGGGCCTCAGTGCATCAAAACCATTCTCGTTCGCCCCTGTGCTCAAGATGAATAATGACGTCATCTAACATCACTCTTCATCTAATCATGCATCTAACGGTGTTAACATCTTACCTAGTGTTGATCCCTGCGGTTTACATCTAACTGGGTGTCAAGACATTTGAAAGCAGTGTCTACACTAAGAACAAACCATGTGGATCGATTTCAATTGACCTTGCAGACCTTGCCTTTAACTAGTTTTTCCACCAAAACCCTTTGATTTTGCTTACTTTATTAAGGGGATCGGAGCGATGTCATCATCATCAATGTCTATAATGTGGACGTAACTTTATCACAGTTTATATCTTTGCTGTCGATCCCTGAGGTTTAACGAATGAACTGTGAAATATATCTAACTATCTAACTGATAAAATAGTGGACATGGCAGAAGTCCAGATATTGTTTCTGGTCGTCCAAGGGGTTTGAAACCCCCAATCCTTCCAACACTGTGAGAACACGGAATAAAGCCTGTCTTAAAGCCACGGAAAGTACCTAACTGAATTAAAACCTTATCTGCTGTAGATCCTTGAGGTTAAGCTGCGGGTAAGGAGAACATAACTTCATCACTCCACAAGCTACAAATTGCAGTTGTCAGTGACGTAAAGTGATAAAACCAACATACATAGATGACATACATACATGGATGACATACAAGAACACACAGAGTTCAAAACGACCTCTTTCCCCGCCTTCCTCCAAATTCTTCTCCCTTTCGTTTCACACATCTGTCTTCTACTCCTCTTTTGCTTTCCCTACTTCTTCTTCTCCATCTTCCTCACTTCTCTATCATCAGCATGTTCTTCTTAATCTTCTTCGCCTTTTCTTCTTCTTCTCCTCCTCTTTTCATAACTCAATCTTCTCGTTCTTCTCATTCAGCTTCTTCTCTTCCACATCTGTTCCCTAGTCCTTATCCTCATATCCCTTCTTCTCCTCCTTTATCTCTTCTTCTTCTTCCTCCTCTTTTAACAGCTCCATCTTATTCACACCCATTTCATGTCACTCAAATATAATTATTTCTCTCTTCATCTCCCTCTTCCCTCAACTTCTACCATATTATCCTCCTTTCTTCTTCACCTCCTCCTCTTCAAGTCTCTAAACTTCTTGTCCTTTAACCCCTTTGTACTACCCTCTTTACATCTCTCCTTCGCCACGGGAAATTGATCATAACTCGAGAAAACTTTAGATTTTGTCAAAATTATCTCTTAATAGGTACACAACTGGAATATTTTAAGAATGTTCCGACCAAATTTCAGCTTTCCAGCTGTTGTGGTTCTGGAGATAAAGCGATCAGTGTATGAATGAGTGAATAAAATTTCACTTATTTACGTTTGGTGTACTTTTGGCACATCCACTAAAAATTAATGAAAAGACCCGTACATTCTTGTTATTCCACTCGGGAATTGGAAATTTCGTATTTCGGTCCTTGAGAAGAGGCCAGGATGGTTGAGGTGAAGAAGAACCTAAGAAGAGGAGGCTTTCTCTCTCTCTCTCTCTCTCTCTCTCTCTCTCTCTCTCTCTCTCTCTCTCTCTCTCTCTCTCTCTCTTTCTTATGTTAGCTTTGTCATATCTTGCCATATCAGCACCTATTCTCTCTTATATCTCTCTCATTCCTATGAATAAGAAGTCGTTCAGTCTTCAATACAGTGAACATCATCTTTCCTCACATCTATGCAATAATTATGTCATCTTTCTTATCTTGTCTCTTCAAACGCTTAATTTTCGACTAAATGGCATAACTGTGGTGGGTGATACTTTTGTACTTATACTCATATGCTTTTGCGGAAGAATTACTCGCATAAGTTCCCTACGTAAATGGTGATAAAATTGGAGGTTATATTAACGTAATTAATAGAGTAACTCCTTACTCTTTAACTCTCCAAGGAGTTGTAGTGAGTTAATATCTTTTAGGATCTGAAGAATGACGAGTATAGTGTACTGAAAAGAATTAAAAGGTTATTTAGTTAAAACAACTTTTCGCGAAAAACTTAAAGAAACAACATAAATTTGAATTACAGAGTTCAACTGGCAATGCAGGATGGAAGCCTGGGGGACATAAATCAGAATTTACAACCGGCAACATGGTATGGCACAAGTTTGGAAAAGTTCTTGCGTATAAACTCTTGTTGACATTTCCTACCCGATATGTATTGTATTTATATTATTGTCTAAGAGTGTTTCTTTCCTACCATCTCCATGATTTTCTTAGAACGTTTCTCTCACAACCCTACCATTTGCTTAGAATAACTCTTCAATTCCTACGACTTCCTTAGCATATCATCATTTTCATTTCTAACATTTTCTTAGAAGAACTATTTTTAATTCCTACCACTTCTTTGGAATTTAAGATCACCACTCCATTCGTACCATTGTCTTAGAATGTCCCCTTTCATTTTCTTAAAATCTAGAAGAAAAAGGAAAATTCCGTTGGTCCTCATTTTTCCTGCTCTATGACTTTGAAACACCACCCAAGTAAGCGCAACTGATCTATTCCTATCCTTGCGTCGTTGTCTTAGAATAATCTGATTTCCATACCTCCTTTATAAATTTCATTACAGTGAGTTATTTGAAAACAGAAAGGAGAGAGAGAGAGAGAGAGAGAAAATCTCCCTCTTCTATCCTTACTATTGTGTTTAAATTTTCTAATAATTCTATTTTCTTTTGAAATAGAAAGGGGGTTTCTATTCCTACGCCATTTTCTTAGACTACCACCCTTCAATTCCTATCCTTGCGTTGTTGTCTTAGAATAATCTGATTTCCATACCTCCTTTATAAATTTCATTACAGTGAGTTATTTGAAAACAGAAAGGAGAGAGAGAGAGGAACTAAGCGATACGATATCTGACAGAAATATTATTTTCTCTTTTATAACAGAGATATTGAAATAAATAAATAAAAAAAACGGCAAGCAGAACTATGCAAAGTTCTGTTTGTGTTTCAGAAATAATAGAAAGAAAGAGAGAGAAATAGAAAGAGAGGAATACTACATTATAGCACAATGCTTTAATGTGTCTGGAGGTCTAAAAGTTCATTTTTCATTTATTCCACAGTTCATTTAGTGAGTGAGAACCTAATTTAAGAGATAGTCAAAGTTCCAAGTTCAACTCAATAAGGTGATGAAAAACACAAGAGTACCCTTAACTTGGAGGTCTAAAAGTTCATTTTTCATTTATTCCACAGTTCATTTAGTGAGTGAGTACCTAATTTAAGAGATAGTCAAAGTTCCAAGTTCAACTCAATAAGGTGATGAAAAAAAACAAGAGTACCCTTAACTTTAAAGTCACCACGTTTACAATGCTACCTAATATTGAGGGTAAAGTGGGGAAACAGCATGGTTATAGGAAAAGTATTTTCCTAGAAGAGAAAATTGGGCAGCAAATCTGGTGATCCATCATTTGAAGATTTTTATAAAATTGATATTATTGAAAATAAATTGGATTTCAAGGTATGTGGCATTGGTAGGTACCAAATATCTCGCGAACGGTCCGTCATATTTCGCGAGAAATATCCCCCCCCCTTTTTTCGAAATATTTCCGAGTCTGAAACTGATTTTTTTTCGCAGTTCCGTAATACAACAGAAAATCGTGTGAGGTTCACACCAGCCTTTTTTTACCCTGTCTGGCGGAAATTCCCCCCTCGTCTTTTCAAAAGGATCTTTCTATCAAATAATTGCATTAGAAATAGATGGGTCATGGGAGTTTTTTTATTGAATGGAAGAGATTGGATTGGATTCAGCTATCTGGACGCCATCGCCAATGACAGAAAGGCTGTATTGAAAGAAGAAGAGAGGAGAAAGAACAAGAAGAAAAGGAAGAAGAAAAAGAAAAAAGAAGAAGAAGAAGAGGAGAGAGAGAGAGAAAGATCATAAATACGAGTAGGTACCTAGTCAAAATATTGCCAGGCTAATATTATACCATTCTTTCATACACTTTCTTCAATGTGTTCATTTGCTACCAAGGATACAAATAAAGTACCTACCTTGCTTAGCGATACGAGCATACGAGTTTTGCAAACGCATAAAGTACAAACTCTTGGAGTTCAGCTCCTGGTAAAAATCTGAGATAGTTCGGGAAAAAGGTAAAGAAGGGAGTGATAATTTGATGGAAAAGGGAATGAAAACAGGAGATGAAGGACCAAAAACTAGGTCAAAATAGAATGGACGTGCATATATTATGTAGAAACCCCAGTAGCATAGAGGTTCGAGAGGGTGTTGCATAGAGGTGGATGTCCATAAATCCATAATATCCATAATATTCCATAAAAACTGCCTGTTAAAAAATTAAAAACATATAAGTGGGTAGACGCATAAAGTACAAACTCTACCTAGCGTGTTAAAAAGGAAAGATAACGAGTTAAGAAGACCAATCCCTACCCCCACTCTACCCTATTAACAAGAACGTTAAGGAGAATGGCTTGGGTAAGCAACCTAACCCTAGGGTTGCGAAGTTCGATAAAAAATATAATGTAGTAATCTTTATAGAAGAGTGTTTACAGAGTGAAGTTAATGCTGTGGCTATCAGGGGAGGCTCCTGGGGGGTTAACAATAGGAGAACTTTTCTCTTCATATCATTTGAATGTCCCAGACGTATGGGTCGCCATTAGAGGAATGGACAGGGACAACTTGAAAGGAAAGGGATTTCAAAAGGGAAGAAAAGAGAGCTAGGAATTTAAACATGAGAATTCCCTCGTCCTTTTTTAGTCACATTCTGGGGGTTTTACTTTCTATTACCTACTTTATGTTTGAGCAACCTATACCTACTATGTAGTTAATAAAAAGGTAGGTATTTGAATGGATCCAAATTTTCTAAGTCGGCCGGAAATGCCTTGGCAGAACTATCCGTTTTAGAGTCAACTAGGTTCAAATAGATTTTTTTGTCCATCCATGGTCTGTACGTATTTATCTACCTATGGTAGCATAGAGGTTCGAGAGGGTGTTGCATAGAGGTGGATGTCCATAAATCCATAATATTCCATAAAAACTGCCTGTTAAAAAATTAAAAACATATAAGTGGGTAGTGGGCTAGTGTTTACCTACCTAGTCGGGTTTTCAGTTATTATTATTATGGAGGGCAGGACTGGGAAATTGCATTGCCTTTCTACAAAACGTTAGAAATTGGAAATGGTCGAAAAGTTTTCCTCTTTGGTAAACAATTAGACGAATAAATACAATCAGTCCGACAAGCTGTTTCATTTCGATGTAACAGCTGCCTTGAATCTTCTCAAGTGTAATGTTTCCATAATGTTTCTTTACTTTCTGTTACACTCTGTATGCATAATGAAAGCTTGAACTTTTTATATGGTTTAACTTGGTAAGTTGAGATCTTTGTATAGTGTATAGTATGGGTCAAATCTTGTAACTTTTGGACCACTTTTACTAGGCCACTGCTCCGACCGGTTGACTTGAAACCTAGTATATTTACATACGTATATTTTTGTATCTTGGAAAATAGAAGAATATTCAGTATTCAGTCTTATTATTATTAATATTTTCACAATAAAAGTAGGTATTTATGTATTTTATTATTATTGTTTCTTTTGTAAATGTAAAATCACACAGTTCTCTAAGCTTACAGTTCTCAAAGATTAGTAAAACGTGGCATTTGGCAATCTCAACGTCACTTTCATAATATTGCTTTTCTTTCCAGAAAAAAAACTGCATCCCTATCTTCCGGCATAACAGTCATGCTTTTCAAACATTACTATGTTCACTTTATAGTTTTCCATTCTTCTCTGGATTCTTTATTCTTTACCCTATGATTTACTGATTTTCTTCTTCAAATTATAGGAAAGGGGAAAGGAGAATTTCTGTAAACATCCCGGTAACACCTGATGTTAACTTTTCCTTTATCGATCTAAAATGATACCCACCTAAATTAAAAATATGTAGGTAATAAAATAAGTAATAACACATTCAATGCACAGTATAAGAATAAGAACCTAGTATACATAGTATAATACCATAGTATAATACTTACTAACATACTTACCTGACTCAAACATTGAAACAATGGAAAAATAGAGTCAAAACGCAACGCGAGCGTACATTTCTATGTAGGTCGGGGAAAATGAAATCTGTAAAAGAACAGAGTGTGCTTGGAAACTGCATATAAGATCCTGCTTGGAAAATTAAAAGAAAATGTAGAAAAACTTCTCGCGAATAGAAAATTACTTGCAGACGACAACTGCACAACTCTTCATTTTAGTTTTTCAACTGGAGATGTGTAGAGTGAGTGAATAGTAAAAATTAAAATCTTTTGTTTTCCCTGCATACATTCATATTTCCCCATGTTCTCCCACAACCTATGCTAATTGTGAGCATAAATTAAATTATGTACCTACCTATGCTCCAGGGACAACCTCGTCTTTATGGCGCTGTTTTTCGAGTATTAATTAGAGGAGGGTCCGGGTAATGCTGATAATGAATAATGGATGGGTGGACAAGCTGTCTCGTCCATTTACAAGGAGAACGGAGGTCTTATCGTCCTCAGATTGAAGCATGTTTTATGATCTGACTCCTTTATTGAAAAGTAGTCCTCTTTTGTCTCACTCACCCTTCAAGTGGTTTGTGTAGGTCCACACGTAACAGTTTGCACAGTCCAATAACAGTTTGCACAGTCCTTGTTGCGTGTAGAACTGTAGACGCTGCGGGACCCTTTCGTTTTGAAATTCTACAAGGTCGGCATTGAAACACAAGACATAAAGATGCAGATTGAAGAGAGGAGGGCAGGATAGTTCCATAATCTGGAAATTTGTATGAATGCCTGGTATCTTTTTGTTTATGCAATGTGCAAAGCAAGAAATACTTACCACACTAGTTTTTGTCAATGAGAAGCTAGGCTAGTTAGAGTTAGCTCATTGCTAGGCTAGTTAGCTTGGTTGGTAGTGCGTCTGTCTTGTAAGCGGTAGACCGCGAGTTCGATTCCAGCCCGGGGCGGATTTTATCCTGAACGTATAATGTTCGTTCTCGGAACGACTGGCTTTCTCCTATCCTGTCTTCCTTCTCTATTAGATTTCGGTGACTAGACGGGACATTTAAATCTAAAACAACATTTTCCAACTCGAAAATCAGATACACAACTTGAGTGCCTACTTGAGATAAATGTCTATTTAATCTGGTGCCTTGGGGTTATGAGCAGCCAAAGTTGTGGTTTTGACAGTGGTGGGGGAAAAGAGACACGATATAATTACTTACAAAAGTCTAGTCAAGTGGAAAACTATTTTGGCAGCCGAATCGGAAAAGTCGAAGAATCTCTACATAATAAATGTATGTATTTTATTCAACCTTATGTTCAATAATATTACCTACATCGAATCTATCTGCTCCCGAAATCGTCCCGGGACGAAGAGCTACAATCGACCATCACAAAGTTCCTGAGCCTGCAAAGTATATACCTTTTTCTTCTTCTTCTTCTTATTTTCTCAGTGCGATTTTTGACACAGCAGTTGAGCCAGACCTCTAAAGACACAGTCGTACCTTAGGTGGTCAGTTGAGCCTCTTTCCTTATTTCGTGACCAGGATTTCAGCATAAATTACTCTGAATACCATCGTTCTCCTTATTATAAATCAATTATAATTACTTACAAAAGTCTAGTCAAGTGGAAAACTATTTTGGCAGCCGAATCGGAAAAGTCGAAGAATCTCTACATAATAAATGTACCTATGTATTTTATTCAACCTTATGTTCAATAATATTACCTACATCGAATCTATCTGCTCCCGAAATCGTCCCGGGACGAAGAGCTACAATCGACCATCACAAAGTTCCTGAGCCTGCAAAGTATATACCTTTTTCTTCTTCTTCTTCTTCTTTTCTCAGTGCGATTTTTTTTGACACACAACTCAGTTGAGCCAGACCTCTAAAGACACAGTCGTAGGTACCTTAGGTGGTCAGTTGAGCCTCTTTCCTTATTTCGTGACCAGGATTTCAGTATAAATTACTCTGAATACCATCGTTCTCCTTATTATAACTCAACTCTGCTCCCGAAATCGTCCCGGGACGAAGAGCTACAATCGACCATCACAAAGTTCCTGAGCCTGCAAAGTATATACCTTTTTCTTCTTTTCTCAGTGCGATTTTTGACACAGAACTCAGTTGAGCCAGACCTCTAAAGACACAGTCGTACCTTAGGTAGTCAGTTGAGCCTCTTTCCTTATTTCGTGACCAGGATTTAGCATAAATTACTCTGAATACCATCGTTTTCCTTATTATAACTCAACTCAAACACAACTCATACAGGGAAGATAAAATAAAGTGGAAGTAGGCTGTCTACCTTTCTTTATCTTTCTCTCTTCCTCCTTTGCTCTCACTTCATCTTCCTCTCTCTCTCTCTGCCCCCTCTCCCTACATCTATATTTTAGAATTTAAGTCTGTCTACCTCTCTTCCTTTCTCTGTTCTCTTTCTTTTCCTCTCTCCCCCATCTCTCTCTCTCTCTCTCTTTCCTTCTTTCTTTTCCCTCTCTCTTTCTCTGCTCCCCCTCTCTTTCTATGTCTTTTAGTCTTCCTTCTTATTGTTCCCTGCATCTCTCACTCCCTTTTCCTCCCTCTCCCCTTCGTGTTCTCTCTCCCTCTTCCTTTTTCCCACCAATCCCTTATTTTTCCCTCTCACTAACCCCTTTGTATCTCTTTGCAAACTGTCCCTCTTCCTCCCACTCCCTCCTCTCTCTCTCTCTCTTTCTCTCTCTCTGGCATTTGAATGTCCCAGACGTATGGGTCGCCATTAGAGGAATGGACAGGGACAACTTGAAAGGAAAGGGATTTCAAAAGGGAAGAAAAGCTAGGAATTTAAACATGAGAATTCCCTCGTCCTTTTTTAGTCACATTCTGGGGGTTTTACTTTCTATTACCTACGTTATGTTTGAGCAACCTATACCTACTATGTAGGTAATGAAAAGGTAGGTATTTGAAGGGATCCAAATTTTCAAAGTCGGCCGGAAATGCCTTGGCAGAACTATCCGTTTTAGAGTCAACTGGGTTCCAATAGATTTTTTGTCTATCCATGGTCTGTACGTATTATTGAAATAAATAAATAAAAAAAACGGCAAGCAGAACTATGCAAAGTTCTGTTTGTGTTTCAGAAATAATAGAAAGAAAGAGAGAGAAGTAGAAAGAGAGGAATACTACATTATAGCACAATGCTTTCATGTGTCTGGAGGTCTAAAAGTTCATTTTTCATTTATTCCACAGTTCATTTAGTGAGTGAGTACCTAATTTAAGAGATAGTCAAAGTTCCAAGTTAAACTCAATAAGGTGATGAAAAACACAAGACATAAAGATGTGAGACTTTATTAAGACATCAGCGGAAAACTCCCATAGAACAAAGAATAGAAACTTCATGTATTCGTATGCAAACTTGCAAAGGAGAATTCCAGGGCCATACACAGGGGGGTTTTATCCGGTCCTATATGTTCCTGGAACGGGCTCTTCCAGGGGGCCGGAACTTGCCAAATTTAGGTAATCATATCATATTTTCATTTTTGTTAGAACATCATAAAATACGAGTTAGGTAAAATTACTTAGTATTCTTGTCTGTAAAAAAATTTAGGGGAAGGAGTATAGTGGTCTATGCCAAGGTCCCTCATGCTAATATGAGACCAAGACCACTCTAATTTAGCTAAAATTACTTAGTATCTCGTTTGTAAAAAGGAAATATTGAGAGGAGGTTTCCAAGAGTTGGCCCCGGGGCCCAGTTAGGTTAACTTGTGGTTGCCCCTGAGGGGAACAGCAGGAAACTGCACAGGAAAACCGTCTAGCTTATTGTGCGATACCCCAACCCATGCTCCTTAGACACCCTTGACTATTGGAAAACCTGGGCCCTTTAACCCTAAGCTCTTCCTGCCCTTTCCTTCATCCCTTCTTATCTAATACCCTCACCTTAGCCCTTATCGTATCTTTGTAGCCCTTTATATTTAGTCTGTCTTGCTCGCATTTCCTTATAGATAGGTGGATATATTAGGAAATAGATACCTTCCTCCTGTTTTTTACCTCTTTGCTAAACCTCCCTCCTTCATTGCTTTGAGTTGGATGCTAGACTAACCTCTTTCTCTCTCCTCTTTCTGTCTTTCTTCTTCATATCTCTCTCTCTCTCTTATTCCCCTCTTTCTTTACCTCCTGTCTGTCCCTCCAACTTTAAAGTCACCACGTTTACAATGCTACCTAATATTGAGGGTAAAGTGGGGAAACAGCATGGTTATAGGAAAAGTATTTTCCTAGAGAAAATTGGGCAGCAAATCTGGTGATCCATCATTTGAAGATGGATCACCAGATTTTATAAAATTGATATTTTTGAAAATAACTTGGATTTTGGATTAAAAGATAAACGGCCATTTGAACTCAGCTATCTGGACGCCATCGCCAATGACAGAAAGGCTGTATTGAAAGAAGAAGAGAGGAGAAAGAACAAGAAGAAAAGGAAGAAAAAGAAGAAGAAGAGGAGAGAGAGAGAGAAAGATCATAAATACGAGTCTCAGCTATCTGGACGCCATCGCCAATGACAGAAAGGCTGTATTGAAAGAAGAAGAGAGGAGAAAGAACAAGAAGAAAAGGAAGAATCTCATTTTTATTCCGGTCATTCATTATTGGGATTCAAAAGAATTCCCTGGAAAATAGAGACACGTAGGATTTTGTATTGGGAAGAGAGAGAGAGAGAGATTGAGGAATGAAATGAAGCTAATATTAATAAGAAGAGGAAACTGAGTAATACTGAGCTTGATATATCTTTTGAAAAATAAACTCAACCGTCATATTTTAAACACGGCAGCCATTTATTTTTCGGAGGTTTTTTTGGCTTATCACAACAAAATGCCTTTTTACTCCCTAACTCCCTGGTCCCTCATCACAAAATGAGACCAGAAGGTAGGAAGGTACCACCAAAAGGAGAACGTAGATAAAATCATATGTATATTTGTACACAGTATCATATTTTATGAGAGGATTTCGTATGTGGGTAGTAGGTACCCCCCTAGATCCCTGCATATTATGTATGCTAGAGGTATGTATGCATATTTTGAACATTTTTATCTTAGTATGCAGATCTCCATGCTCAAAATGAAACGAAATACACCAATACCAATGTGAACAGAGAATACCTTCTATGCTCACAACACATGGTATAATACACACACAAATAATACTAACTTCTAGAATACACACACATGATGCAAATACACAATGGTGGAATGAAGGAGTGCAATAACATAATAAACCAATGTACCTACTTACCCACCTACTTGGTAGGTACTTACCTACCTTGTTTTGATGTCAACATAAGGGTACCTATGTTTCCAAGTACCGTTGACTCTCTTTCATTTTCTTCTTCTTCTTCTTCTTCTTCTTCGTCTTCTTCTTGTTCTTCGTCTTCTTCTTCTTCTTCTTCTTCTTGTTCTTGGTCTTTTTTTCCTCCCTCCCCACGAATAATTTATTTTCTAGAGCCAAAGTACCTTACCACCTACGTACCTGTCTACCTTCCTACTCATTTCGTTTATATATACAGGGTGTCCATAATCTTCCACCAATCTTTGGGTCTGCGGGTATCTCGAAAATTATTGAAAAACTGAAGAAAATATCTACTGATAGGTATACTGAAAAATCCTGTAAATTCTAAATCCATTGTCTCACCTATACCTACCGTCTTATCTCTTCCATTCAGGGGGGATTGATTTTGAATGAAAATAAATTTATTAACTACCTTTAAAAGAGATGGGAGTTTTTCTGGTAATTATTTCCAGTTATAACCTAGTTTTCGAGACTAGGTTGAGACTTTATTGCCACCCTGTATGGCATTATTATGTGATTTTCAATTTCAAATTCCAAACAGCATTCAAAAACTCGCAAAATGTTCACACCTGTTTGGGTTTCCAAATAAATTAGCTTTATGCTGACTGGAAAGGGTGTGTTGACTGAATAGGGTGTTCTGACTGGATTTACACCATAGCTGACTCAATGGCGTGATTTGTGAACGGGAAATCGCAATCCTTATTCAGCTCTCATATTTACTAGGTAGGTATGTACGTACGAGTAGGTACGAATTGTACGAGTTTCTATATTGCCAATTCTAGGATTAAAAAAAGTCAATCTCTTTCTCCGTTTCTCTCCCTCCCTCTCTCTCCCTTTCTCTCTCTCTCTTTATCCTGTTTTTCTTCTCTCTTCGATTTCGGGACGATAAGACCATAGCAGTTACAGTTCCCTCTGTCAAACCTCTTTAAAAAAAAAGAGTAAACCATGGAATATATCTAACTATCTAATCCAAGTCCAGGTAAAAGAGGGCTATGAAAGATATGAAAGAAGCCCAGATTCTGTTTGCATTTGATGTCCAAAGGATTTGAAACCCCCAATCCATCCAACACTGTGAGAACACGGAATAAAGCCTGTCTTAAAGCCACGGAAAGTGCCTAACTGAATTAAAACCTTATCTGCTGTAGATCCTTGAGGTTAAGCTGCGGGTACGCAGAACATAACTTCATCACTCCAAGCTACAAATTGCAGTTGTCAGTGACGTAAAGTGATAAAACCAACATACATAGATGACATACATACATAGATGACATACAAGAACATACAGAGTTCAAAACGACCTCTTTCCCCGCCTTCCTCCAAATTCTTCTCCTTTTCACCCTCCCTTTCGTTTCACACATCTGTCTTCTACTCCTCTTTTGCTCTCCCTACTTCTTCTTCTCCATCTTCCTCACTTCTCTATCATCAGCATGTTCTTCTTAATCTTCTTCGCCTTTTCTTCTTCTCCTCCTCTTTTCATAACTCAATCTTCTCGTTCTTCTCCTTCAGCTTCTTCTCTTCCACATTTGTTCCCTAGTCCTTATCCTCATATCCCTTCTTCTCCTCCCTTATCTCTTCTTCTTCCTCCCTTCCTCCTCTTTTAACAGCTCCAGTGCGTCTGCCTTGTAAGCACTAGGCCGCGGGTTCGATTCCCGCCCGGGGCAGATTTTATCCTGATGGGATAATGTTCTTCAAAAGATATATCAAGCTCAGTATTACTCAGTTTCCTCTTCTTATTAATATTAGCTTCATTTCATTCCTCAATCTCTCTCTCTCTCTCTCTTTCTCTTCCCAATACAAAATCCTACGTGTCTCTATTTTCCAGGGAATTCTTTTGAATCCCAATAATGAATGATCGGAATAAAAATGAGAAAGAGATAGAAGAAAGAGAGGAGAGAAGGGAAGACAGACAGGAGGTGAAGAAAGAGGGGAATAAGAGAGAGAGAAGAAAAGAAAGATGAAGAAGAAAGAGGAGAGAAAGAGGTTAGTCTAACATCCAACTCAAAGCAATGAAGGAGGATCTCTATTTTCCAGGGAATTCTTTTGAATCCCAATAATGAATGACCGGAATAAAAATGAGAAAGAGATAGAAGAAAGAGAGGAGAGAAGGGAGGGACAGATAGGAGGTAAAGAAAGAGGGGAATAAGAGAGAGAAATATGAAGAAGAAAGAGGAGAGAGAACGACAGACAGGAGATGGAGAGAGAGAAGAAAAGAAAGATGAAGAAGAAAGAGGAGAGAGAACGAGGTTAGTCTAGCATCCAGCTCAAAGCCATGAAGGAGGAAGGTTTAGAAAAGAGGAAAAAAACAGGAGGAAGGTATCTATTTCCTAATATATCCACCTATCTATAAGGAAATGCGAGCAAGACAGACTAAATATAAAGGGCTACAAAGATACGATAAGGGCTAAGGTAAAGGTATTAGATAAGAAAGGGAAGCAGGAAAGGGCAGGAAGAGCCTAGGGTTAAAGGGCCCAGGTTTTCCAATAGTCAAGGGTGTCATAAGGAGCATGGGTTGGGGTATCGCATAATAAGCTAGACGGTTTTCCTGTGCAGTTTCCTGCTGTTCCCCTCAGGGGCAACCACAGGTTAACCTAACTGGGCCCCGGGGCCAACTCTTGGAAACCTCCTCTCAATATTTCCTTTTTTACAAACGAGATACTAAGTAGGTAATTTTAGCTAAATTAGTGGTCTTGGTCTCATATTAGCATGAGGGACCTTGGCATAAACGACTATACTCCTTCCCCTAAATATTTTACAGACAAGAATACTAAGTAATTTTAGCTAACTCGTATTTTTATTTTTGTTAGAACATTATGTTATGTTCTAACAAAAATAAATATATGATATGATTACCTAAATTTGGCATGTTCCGGCCCCCTTGAAGAGCTCGTTCCAGGAACATATAGGACCGGATAAAACCCCCCTGTGTATGGCCCTGGAATTCTCCTTCGCAAGTTTGCATACGAATACATGAAGTTTCTATTCTTTGTTCTATGGGAGTTTTCCGCTGATGTCTTAATAAAGTCTCATATATTTATGTCTTGTGTTTCAATGCCGACCTTGTAGAATTTCAAAACGAAAGGGTCCCAGCGTCTACAGTCCTACACGCAACAAGGAAAGATAATACTTGTTCAAATTGGACTGTGCAAACTCTCCTTCGCAAGTTTGCATACGAATACATGAAGTTTCTATTCTTTGTTCTATGGGAGTTTTCCGCTGATGTCTTAATAAAGTCTCATATCTTTATGTCTTGTGTTTCAATTCCGAGCTTGTAGAATTTCAGAACGAAAGGGTCCGCCTTTTTACTCCCTAACTCCCTGGTCCCTCATCACAAAATGAGACCAGAAGGTAGGAAGGTACCACCAAAAGGAGAACGTAGACAAAAACATATATTTGTACACAGTATCATATTTTATGAGAGGATTTCGTATGTGGGTAGTAGGTACCTCCCTAGATACCTGCACATTATGTATGCTATAGGTATGGATGCATATTTTTAACATTTTTATCTTAGTATGCAGATCTCCATGCTCAAAATGAAACGAAATACACTAATACCAATGTAAACAGAGAATACCTTCTATGCTCACAACACATGGTATAATACACACACAAATAATACTAACTTCTAGAATACACACACATGATGCAAATACACAATGGTGGAATGAAGGAGTGCAATAACATAATAAACCAATGTACCTACTTACCCACCTACTTGGTACTTACCTACCTTGTTTTGGTGTCAACATAAGGGTACCTATGTTTCCAAGTACCATTGACTCTCTTTCATTTTCTTCTTCTTATTCTTCTTCTTCTTCTTCTTCTTGGTCTTCTTCTTCTTCCTTTTCACGTTTGAAATTCACCAGCACTTTATATGCAGACTGCATGCAGAATATTGCTCAAGATGAATAATGACGTCATCTAACATCACTCTTCATCTAATCATGCATCTAACGGTGTTAACATCTTACCTAGTGTTGATCCATGCGGTTTACATCTAACTGGGTGTCAAGACATTTTTTTGAAAGCAGCGTCTACACTAAGAGCAAACAATGTGGATCGATTTCAATTGACCTTGCAGACCTTGTCCTAACTAGTTTTTCCGCCAAAACCCTTTGATTTCGCTTACTATATATTAAGGGGTTCGGAGCGATGTCGGCAGTGTTTATAATGTGGAAGCAGCTTAATCAAGGTAATATCTTTGGCTTTACTGTCGATTTCTGAGGTTTTAGAATAATATTCAAAGGTTTACTAACAGTTTCGACATAACAGAGATAGTAAAATTCATAGACGATATGGAGTATGTAAAACGGTCTGAATATTAGATTTGATACTCTGCCTGACCTGAAACCCGTACTGACCTCAATGGGAAGGTTGAGAGCTCTTAGAGTACGTCACAAATAGAGAATGTTTAGCTAAATTTTGCCACAACATGGGGGAGCAACACTTGACACCAATTGCATGCTTGAAGAGCAGGAACTCGTCCCTTGTGAGGCAAACATAACCAAGTCTTCAGCTATTTTATTTATAAATGTCAGGAATCAGGATTACTCTTATCTACAGATTAAAAAGGAACTTTTATTTACATACATATAGATAAATTTTATAAATTATAGCTTGAGAAATTTTCGATTTGTTTGTTTTCAGGTAAGTTCTGGTTGGTCTCAATAGCAGGGATAAACTCCAACTTATTACCATCATGAGATTAGTATGCATGTCTAATGGGTAAGTCATTTATTATGCCATGATTGTGTCGAGTAAATTAGATCTTAAAAGCTGGGTGTGTGTTTCAAATTTCATGTCGGTTGGTTCAACAAACAGAACTTCAACTGATTCAATATGAATCACAGCATAATATTGTAAATCCAGGATCAGATATTGGGGGTGAGATGGTATTGTGTTTAAATTGGACAACTCGAAAAACGATCACTTTTTAGGCAATCTTGATATAAAATTCACTGCTTGTTGAACGTCTAATGAAAATTAATATTGGGATTTTTCATTTCTTTTTCTTCTTCCTCCTCCTCCTCTTTTTCTTTCTTTTAAGGATTGGAAAATGGAGTTGCCATTATTCAATTTTCAGGTAAGTTCCGGTTGGTCTCAATAGCAGGGATAAACTCCAACTTATTACCATCATGAGATTAGTATGCATGTCAAATGGGTAAGTCATTTATTATGCCATGATTGTGTCGAGTAATTTAGATCTTAAAAGCTGGCTGTGTGTTTCAAATTTCATGTCGGTTGGTTCAACAAACAGAACTTCAACTGATTCAATATGGATCAGAGTATAATATCGTAAATCCAGGATCAGATATTGGGGGTGAGATGGTATTGTGTTTAAATTGGACAAAACGAAAAACGATCACTTTTTAGGCAATCTTGATATAAAATTCACTGCTTGTTGAACGTCTTATGAAAATTAATATTGGGATTTTTCATTTCTTTTTCTTCTTCTTCCTCCTCCTCTTTTTCTTTCTTTTAAGGATTGGAAAATGGAGTTGCCATTATTCACCAAAGTAATAAATAATAGATTGGGAGCAACAATACCCAAGTCTGTCCCTGACATTCAATGATTGCATTGGCCTACAGCCTACGTCCTATACAGACCTCCGGTACTAAATGGAAGTCCGGACCACACTCGAACAAGTTGAAGAGCTTATAAATTGCTTCAATGATTTCCACACTGCCCTCTTGAAAATATTTCTCTTGTCGTCCGGGATACTTTTGAGTTTGCCTCCAGGATTTCTTATTTCGTTTCTCGTCGAATTTCTTTTCGTTCTTTGTTTTAATATTGAATTTATAATTAAAGCTCAAAATTTGGAGGACATGTTGGATGAATGGCAGCCTTTTTTTGCGGTCATATATTTCATGTCACTCAAATATAATTTCTCTCTTCATCTCCCTCTTTCTTGTCCTTTAACCCCTTTGTACTACCCCCTTTACATCTCTCTCTCTCTCTCTCTCTCTTATGTTAGCTTTGTCATATCTTGCCATATCAGCATCTATTCTCTCTTATATCTCTCTCATTCCTATGAATAAGAAGTCGTTCAGTCTTCAATACAGTGAACATCATCTTTCAACGTATCTATGCAATAATTATCTCATCTTTCTTATCTTGTCTCTTCAAACGCCTAATTTTCGACTAAATGGCATAACTGTGGTGGGTGATACTTTTGTACTTATACTCATATAGGTATATGCTTTTGCGAAGCATATGAGTACTTATACTCATATGCTTCGCATAAGTTACGTAAATGGTGATAAAATTGGAAGTTATATTAACGTAATTAATAGAGTAACTCCTTACTCTTTAACTCTCCAAGGAGTTGTTGTGAGTTAATATCTTTTAGGATCTGAAGAATGACGAGTATAGTGTACTGAAAAGAATTAAAAGTTTATTTAGTTCTTTTTTAAAACTCACTCACTTTCACTCATCTCTGGTTGTAAATACCTACTTAGTATTTCAGCCTTTTGTAAGTAATGGGGATATCATGAGATTTATAAGTTAACGACACCAGACGAGTTGAGTCAGCATACTAAAAATGATTGAACTGTTTCAATGTACTATTATGCTGATTAGCTGCCTATAACGATATTCTCCAACGCTGATTGCTTTGTTATATCCAAACGAGTGCTGAATGACCTGACCCCAATTTCTGCTGATTGAAACTCTCTTCTCTTTCTCTTGGGGGTATAGTGTAGTTTCACTGATTTCAGTGGTTGTCAAAGTGGAGCACTCTCAATGATGCCTCACTTTTTTGGGTGGCTATTGAAGATTTTGGAAATGAGCCTTTGTCGCAAGTAATTTTGTCTCAAGAATCTTGTACAGTTTTCCAAGCATTTTTGATTTGTCTCTATTCACTATTTATAATCTCATTTTCTGATTTTAAAATCTCATGAAAACCACTGGGTATGTTGCAGGTCGTAAATACTGAATGAACTCGTTTAGGTCCAACATGAAGCTTTTCTTCATTTCAGAAGCGGTCTTATCCAGTCTAGTACTTCGATGGTGTATCCAAACACCTTTGATGTTTCTTCTTAGAATACGTTATCCGATTTCTTGGAATTATTTCCAATCATTCAATATGTTTCGTTTTCCTCCGATTTATTGGTATCGTTCAATTAAATTAATTTTTTTCCAAACCTTTCCGAACCATGTTCTGGTAGTACTCGTATGTATGTAGGTAGAACAGTTGGACGTAACACTTATATCCAAACGAGTGCTGAATGACCTGACCCCAATTTCTGCTGATTGAAACTCTCTTCTCTTTCTCTTGGGGGTATAGTGTAGTTTAACTGATTTCAGTGGTTGTCAAAGTGGAGCACTCTCAATGATGCCTCACTTTTTTGGGTGGCTATAGAAGATTTTGAAAATGAGCCTTTGTCGCAAGTAATTTTTTTGTCTCAAGAATCTTGTATAGTTTTCCAAGCATTTTTGATTTGTCTCTATTCACTATTTATAATCTCATTTTGAATTATTTCCAATTATCCAATATGTTTCGTTTTCCTCCGATTTATTGGTATCGTTCAATTAAATTAATTTTTTCCAAACCATGTTCTGGTAGTACTTACTGAATGAACTCCTTCATGGTCCAACACGAAGCTTTTCTTCATTTCAGAAGCGGTCTTATCCAGTCTAGTAGTTGGATGGTGTATCCAAACACTTTTGATGTTTCTTCTTAGAATACGTTATCCGATTTCTTGGAATTATTTCGAATTATCCAATATGTTTCGTTTTCCTCCGATTTATTGGTATCGTTCAATTAAATTAATTTTTTCCGAACCATGTTCTGGTAGTATTCGTATGTATGTATTTCTGTAAACATCCCGGTAACACCTGATGTTAACTTTTCCTTTATCGATCTAAAATGATACCCACCTAAATTAAAAATATGTAGGTAATAAAATAAGTAATAACACATTCAATGCACAGTATAAGAATAAGAACCTAGTATACATAGTATAATACCATAGTATAATACTTACTAACATACTTACCTGACTCAAACATTGAAACAATGGAAAAATAGAGTCAAAACGCAACGCGAGCGTACATTTCTATGTAGGTCGGGGAAAATGAAATCTGTAAAAGAAAGAGTGTGCTTGGAAACTGCATATAAGATCCTGAAATACTAGTCTCAAACACATAGGTAGTCCTAATCTCATCAATACTTATCATTCTACATAGAGTCTTTTGTTCTGTCTTGGTTTGCTTCTAACTCTATTATAACGAAAGATGTGGACATAACAACCCGTAGCGATAAATGATATTAGTTGACAATGGAACCAAAGGCTACAATTACGACTAAATTGATATTTTAGAGTTTTGTTCAAATCTAAATTGTTCAATTTTAAAACGACGGAATTCGGACCCCAACTGGCCCCCTAAGCACCAAATTTCTATTGCAATATTGATATTTATTCTGTATAGGTACCCTCCGAGTCACAGCTGTTAGAAATAGAACAACGTACAAGTGTAGGTGAAATTGCGCTCATGCAGGAAAACAAGTCTCAATTTTCATTTTGCAGCGTCATCTAGATATTTCAGCAAATTGTTTGGTAACCGCGACCATATTAAACAAATACACATGTTAAACACATTATATCTATAATTATGTAAACACAATTCTATTTGGCTGTGAGCTATACGAGTATGAACAAAATGTAAATAACCCCTCTACAGTACTGTAAGGAAATATACTTCCGATATGGCAAGTATATCGAGTGATAAAATTTTATGGATAATATAGGCGCATTTTTCAGTAAAATTTGCGCTCTTCCTATTGAAACCCTATAAAGGATTCATATCTTTGACATTTAGGTAGGTCCAAAGAATAAGATACGCTTACATGAAAGAACTTGAATAGTACTTGCACTACTCGTAAGTAATAAAATGCCCACAATATATCTATATGTAAACACAATTCTATTTGGCTGTGAGCTATATGAACAAAATGTAAATAACCCCTCTACAGTACTGTAAGGAGATATACTTCCGATATGGCAAGTATATCGAGTGATAAAATTTTATGGATAATATAGGCGCATATTTCAGTAAAATTTGCGCTCTTCCTATTGAAACTCTATAAAGGATACATATCTTTGACATTTACGTCCAAAGAATAAGATACGCTTACATGAAAGAACTTGAATAGTACTCGTAAGTAATAAAATGCTATATTTTTTTATGATATTTTTTATTCATCACAAACAAATCACACAAAAATCCAAAACTTCTCCACCAATAAAATAAAAAAAATACCTACGAATATTTTATGAGGTAAGTTATATTTTTGTACATTTTTTTCCTCCCTCCCCACGAATAATTTATTTTCTAGAGCCAAAGTACCTTACCACCTACGTACCTGTCTACCTTCCTACTCATTTCGATTATATATACAGGGTGTCCATAATCTGTCACCAATCTTTGGGTCTGCGGGTATTTCGAAAATTATTGAAAAACTGAAGAAAATATCTACTGATAGGTATACTGAAAAATCCTGTAAATATACTAAATCCATTGTCTCACCTATACCGTCTTATCTCTTCCATTCAGGGGGGATTGATTTTGAATGAAAATAAGTTTAATAACTACCTTTAAAAGAGATGGGAGTTTTTCTGGTAATTATTTTAGTTTTCGAGACTATAGGTTGAGACTTTATTGCCACCCTGTATGGCATTATTATGTGATTTCCAATTTCAAATTCCAAACAGCATTCAAAAACTCGCAAAATGTTCACACCTGTTTGGGTTTCCAAATAAATTAACTTTATGCTAACTGGAAAGGGTGTGTTGACTGAATATTAGGGTGTTCTGACTGGATTTACACCATAGCTGACTCAATGGCGTGATTTGTGAACGGGAAATTGCAATCCTTATTCAGCTCTCATATTTAGTAGGTAGGTATGTATACGTACGAGTAGGCACGAATTGTATTAGTTTCTATATTGCTAATTCTAGGATTTTTTTTTAAAAAAAAGTTAATTTCTTTCTCCGTTTCTCTCCCTCCCTCTCTCTCTCTCTCTCTCTCTCTCTCCCTTTCTCTCTCTCTCAGAATTGTTTAACGTTTAACGTAGATCGTTTTGCTTTGGAATGAGGATATTATAATGATTATTGTGACTTATAGGAGTATAATACGAGTACGTTTGAAATAATCTCCTGTGGGTTTGTCATTAATTTATTTCATTCAGGTTTAGTATTTCTATACAATAATCTAACTATTGATGAGTTGTGAATAGGTTTCTCTCTCTTCCTCTCTCTATCTATCTCCTTCTTTCTTCCTCTCTTTTTTTCAGGACCATGAGGATTAGATACTCTTGATTTTTTCCATGGACATCCAACAAAGTATTTCTACCGACACGTAGCACTGGGCACCATCACAGTTTATTTCCTATTGGTTCTCAACAGAGAATAACTTTACTAGGAAAAGTAAGAAATACCCTCCATGAAACTGCTACACAAAGAGCTAGAGATAATCTCAGGAAAACAAGAATAATACACAGCAATAAAGGAAAAAATAACAGAACTAGAAAAATAATTCGCAAGGATATAAGGTTCCTGATTACTCTCACATGAAACATACACAACAATAACAAAACTGTTATATAAGGTAAATAGGTAGTCACTGTATTGTCATGGTCAAACATAATTATAATGACCAAAACGTGTGTTAATTTAAGATATTTTATTCCATGTCACCGACAGACGACACCGAGGCGAATACAATAGTCCGTCCCTTATACCTTTTTATTACTATTGTAATAATAAAGGAAGGACGGACTAACAAAACTGTTATATAAGGTAAATAGGTAGTCACTGTAGCATTGTCATGGTCAAACGTAATTATAATGGCCAAAACGTGTGTTAATTTAAGATATTTTATTCCATGTTATTAAAGTCCTACGTTTTCATATTTTGTAGGATTTAACCATAAGACCGTAATATTGCACATACGTGATTGTAAATTATGTAATGCGTTTAAGTCCTACGTTTTCATATTTTGTAGGATTTAACCATAAGACCGTAATATTGCACATACGTGATTGTAAATTATGTAATGCGTTTATACCAAGTAAGAAATACATAGGATTACAGACGTGTTTACCTAAGGTTCATAATGAGCAAACATAAGGGAGAAGGTAGGAAAAACTTCAAGACGTCCAGAATTTCAGACGGAGGAGGTATAAGAAGACAGGGAACATAGACAGGGCCGTATACTTGGGAGTTTAGGAGGCATAAAAAAAGGCCTGTGGAATAGTAAATGTTCGAATCTGCAGTCCCTTCTCCAATATTGATAAATGGTAGCTACCTATGACGATTTTTCTCTGCGTGTAGTAAAATGTGAGGAGTATATGGTCGTTACTGAAAGAGGGAAATTGATTTGTCATTAATTTATTTCATTCAGGTTTAGTATTTCTATACAATAATCTAACTATTGATGAGTTGTGAATAGGTTTTGATTTGATATAATTGTGTACCTACAATAATTATTGTACATATACATATTATAATAATCTAGACATCTCCACTAATTCTGTGGTGGTCCAGACATCTCCACTAATTCAATGGTAGGTAGTCCAGACATCTCCACTAATTCTATGGTAGTCCAGGCATCTCCACTAATTCTATGGTGTTATAATTATAATATAATAATGTATTCTCAAGCAAGCAGACAAAGTAAGTACCCATGTAGGTACTTACAGACAAAGTATTTACCTACAAACGCACGATGCTGATGGAGACATAGAAAATATTTACGAGCGCCTAGTGTATAATGTAATGAAAAACAACTTTATTTGTCACTCCCGGATTCCCACGGCCTTCGTTTGAAAAGTTCAGAATCTTGAAAAAAGTTTACATTTTCCATCTGATGACAACAAGAACATACATAGAACGGAATAAAATAAAACTTGAAACAAAGGGCAAACAGCCAGACGAAAAAAAAAACTTGCAACTCTTATATTAGTTGTTCGTGAAGTTTTCTTTATGAATTTTTAATATATTTGTATGGATGAAGAAAGCTCAGAGAACAAGAAAACGACACGCAACGAAATAAAAAACAACTTTCAACAGAGTCTGAGTTTCATTTTCAGGAAGAAATGATGAGTAAAAAAAAAGAGGCTAAAAAAAGAGAAAAAAGGACTACCTACATGACACTAGCCAAAAAAAAAAAAAAAAAAAAAAAAAAACTTGCAACTCTTATATTAGTTGTTCGTGCAGTTTTCTTTATGAATTTTTAAAATTTTAATATTTGGATGAAGAAAGCTCAGAGATCAAGAAAACGACACACAGCGAAATAAAAAACAACTTTCAACAGAGTCTGAGTTTCATTTTCAGGAAGAAATGAGTAAAAAAAAGGCTAAAAAAGAGGAAAAAAGGAGGTGTTGTGGTTCTAGAGATAGAGCGATCAGTGTGTGAACTATGAAATGTGAAATGTGAATGAGTGAATGGATCTCGTTCTTATAATATAAGATTTTAACAAAGCCGCAAAACCTCAGGAATTCATTTGACATTATGTTGGAAACATGCATGTGGGCTGTGGGATGCAGCGGACACCAAACAGGAGATTAGCAGACACGAGAGGTTGTTTGATCTACAGGAATATGAAGGCAAATAGTGGATATGCCTACAGAATAGGATGAGAGGAGTACAGAGTAGTTTCCGGAAGTCAATGTGAGTTTAAAAACCCTAGCGAGTTGGCTCCACTTTGCATGGGTAGTTTGTGGGCGCTGTGACTTTAAGGAAAATCCCCGGCGCGGGGTGTTGAGAGAGGACCTTAAGTTGTTACACGTAAAACTCCTTATGAAATATTATAAGGCCTTGCCTGGTAACAGTAGTGGGAGTCTACAAACACCAGGAGACACCGGATCAACTATATGATATCACCGGAGTAGGTAACAAGAAAATTCCAACCACTTACGTAAAACTCCTTATGAAATATTATAAGGCCTTGCCTGGTAGCAGTAGTGGGAGTCTACAAACACCAGGAGACACCGGATCAACTATATGATATCACCGGAGTAGGTAACAAGAAAATCCCAACCACTACTCTTCATATTAAACTGAAGCGAAAACGCCTGCTGCAGAGTTGTCGCAACAGCGGAAGTGTTCTGAGAGTGAAAATCAAACTCAACTTGTAGTAGAGTGCTTTTCCCAACCATATTTTCCGCTCTACAAAGGTACTTAGACACACGTTCTCTTACATTCTTCTCTTTAGCTCACTCTATTCAAAGGTCTCTTCATATTAAACTGAAGCGAAAACGCCTGCTGCAGAGTTGTCGCAACAGCGGAAGTGTTCTGAGAGTGAAAATTAAACTCAACTTTTAGTGGAGTGCTTTTCCCAACCATATTTTCCGCTCTACAAAGGTACTTAGACACACATTCTCTTACATTCTTCTCTTTAGCTCACTCTATTCAAAGGTTTTTTTTCTGTAGTAGCGCATTCATTAGGTGCATTACTTACATTACTTATTTAAGTAGGAAACACTCTTTAATAAGTCTTGTGAGACTCGAGTACTCTCTGTGTATTCTCAGTAATTTCTTCCATTTGCTTTGTTTTTATCTGGAAACTCATTTATCTTTTAAAATAGTTACACTGTTTCTTTTGTTTGAGATCAGATCCTGTTTGTACTCCATGTATTTTAGTTTGTTTGTTTAGTTTGTGATGGAGGTATCACAACCTAGATCTTATATTAGGTAATTTACATACAAAATCTTAAATACTCCATAGAAAACATAATTTTCTATCTAGATAGGTATTCATGGATGTTGGTATGTAGTTAAATTAGGAAGTTTCTATCTGCTGTACGTAGTGGTTCATTGTGTATTCATATTCAAGAAATCATTTTATCACTTCTTAGCAAACATTTCAACAAGAGTCTGTGATGCCGGGCCTCAGTGCATCAAAACCATTCTCGTTCGCCCCTGGAAAGATGTTAGGTATCACTATTTGCTCCATTTTCAATAATGGAGTTTGTAAAAGGATCTACTAAACTTGAGAGGGTAGAGCTTTAACTGAAATCCCCGAGTATGTTAGAATAATATTCAAAGGTTTACTAACAGTTTCGACATAACAGAGATAGTAAAATTCATAGACGATATGGAGTATGTAAAACGGTCTGCATATTAGATTTGATACTCTGCCTGACCTGAAACCCGTACTGACCTCAATGGAAAGGTTGAGAGCTCTTATAGTACGTCACAAATAGAGAATGTTTAGCTATATTTTGCCACAACATGGGGGAGCAACACTTGACACCAATTGCATGCTTGAAGAGCAGGAACTCGTCCCTTGCGAGGCAAACATAACCAAATCTTCAGCTATTTTATTTATATTATAGGTACGTCACAAATAGAGAATGTTTAGCTAAATTTTGCCACAACATGGGGGAGCAACACTTGACACCAATTGCATGCTTGAAGAGCAGGAACTTGTCCCTTGTGAGGCAAACATAACCAAATCTTCAGCTATTTTATTTATATTTATAAATGTCAGGAATCAGGCTTACTCTTATCTACAGATTAAATAGGAACTTTTATTTACATACATATAAATTTGATAAATTATACCTTGAGAAATTTTCGATTTGTTTGTTTTCAGGTAAGTTCCGGTTGGTCTCAATAGCAGGGATAAACTCCAACTTATTACCATCATGAGATTAGTATGCATGTCAAATGGGTAGGTAAGTCATTTATTATGCCATGATTGTGTCGAGTAAATTAGATCTTAAAAGCTGGGTGTGTGTTTCAAATTTCAGGTCGGTTGGTTCAGAACTTCAACTGATTCAATATGGATCAGAGTATAATATCGTAAATCCAGGATCAGATATTGGGGGTGAGATGGTATTGTGTTTAAATTGGACAAAACGAAAAACGATCACTTTTTAGGCAATCTTGATATAAAATTCACTGCTTGTTGAACGTCTTATGAAAATTAATATTGGGATTTTTCATTTCTTTTTCTTCTTCTTCCTCCTCCTCTTTTTCTTTCTTTTAAGGATTGGAAAATGGAGTTGCCATTATTCACCAAAGTAATAAATAATAGATTGGGAGCAACAATACCCAAGTCTGTCCCTGACATTCAATGATTGCACTGGCCTACAGCCTACGTCCTATACAGACCTCCGGTACTAAATGGAAGTCCGGACCACACTCGAACAAGTTGAAGAGCTTATAAATTGCTTCAATGATTTCCACACTGCCCTCTTGAAAATATTTCTCTTGTCGTCCGGGATACTTTTGAGTTTGCCTCCAGGATTTCTTATTTCGTTTCTCGTCGAATTTCTTTTCGTTCTTTGTTTTAATATTGAATTTATAATTAAAGCTCAAAATTTGGCAGACATGTTGGATGAATGGCAGCCTTTTTTTGCGATCATATATGTACATTTCTGTAAACATCCCGGTAACACCTGATGTTAACTTTTCCTTTATCGATCTAAAATGATACCCACCTAAATTAAAAATATGTAGGTAATAAAATAAGTAATAACACATTCAATGCACAGTATAAGAATAAGAACCTAGTATACATAGTATAATACCATAGTATAATACTTACTAACATACTTACCTGACTCAAACATTGAAACAATGGAAAAATAGAGTCAAAACGCAACGCGAGCGTACATTTCTATGTAGGTCGGGGAAAATGAAATCTGTAAAAGAAAGAGTGTGCTTGGAAACTGCATATAAGATCCTGCTTGGAAAATTAAAAGAAAATGTAGAAAAACTTCTCGCGAATAGAAAATTACTTGCAGACGACAACTGCACAACTCTTTATTTTAGTTTTTCAACTGGAGATGTGTAGAGTGAGTGCATAGTAAAAATGAACTACTCTTTTCAATGAACTACTCAGTCACTGAGTCAGCTTCCAATTCCCTATAAATACTTATGGGCAATTGGGCAGTTGGTGAGTTACATGTTTTATTGTTTCAAATAATATTGACTTTATATTCTGTCGAAATCAGAGTCTCGCCATTAAATTTGTTGTCGTTGGTGTCATTGTTGTTGTTTTTGTTATGGCTTTCGACTTCCATTAAAGTCATCAGAGTTTCAACAATGCCATGAGCATGAGCACCGCTAGCTATTTCCTCTCCTACATAATCTTTGTTTTCTTCATTGAAACACGTCAAGGTACAACCTTTTCCATGTTTTTTGTTTTAACCTTTCTTTCTTCCTCCCTCTCTCTCTATTTCTCCCTCTCCTTGTCTGTCTGTTTCTCGCTCTCTCTCGTTCCTTCTATCCTTCTCTCTCTCTCTCTCTCTGTCTTTCTCTCCCTGTCTGTTTTTCTCTCTCTCTCTCGCACTCTTTATTTCTCTCCCTGTCTCTCTCTCCCTCTCTCTCTTTCCTTCTCTATCTCTATCGCTTGGATAACCTCAATTTTTTGTTGGTCTGTCCGGGTATACAGATATCGATGTACATTAATTTTCCCATCTCCTCTGGCGTATCTTCTATATTTCGTACCTTTCTTGTATCCTGTTCGGCTTTTGTTTCACCCAAATGTGAAGTGAATCCGTTTTGATTCGTTTCAGTATGTGCTCTATTTAGCTAGGTAGTTATATGTTGCTTGTTTTTGCTTGGTTATTATAGTCGTTTCTTTCTCATGTTGTCCTTTAGTTATATTTTCGCATACTGTTGTGCCACACATTTTGTAGATGGCTGGATACCATGGTTTTATGAATCTGTTTTGGTACATTCCAGGGCTTTATCTAGGTATAGGTACACTGGTTTTCTGGCTAGGTTTTCGTAGGTAGTTATTTCTTTCTTTCCCATATTGTACTTTTTTGTTTATATATTATTCCATACCATTGTGCCACATATTTTGTAGATAGGACTGGCGACTATCGGTTCCAATGAACCTATTTCTAACCCTTTTGCAAAACTTTATTGTATTGACCAACGTATCTTACATACGACAATAGTAGCAAGTGCATAGTAGAATATCGTACCCTTGTTTTTGCTTGGTTATTATAGTCGTTTCTTTCTCATGTTGTCCTTTAGTTATGTTTTCGCATACTGTTGTGCCACACATTTTGTAGATGGCTGGATACCATGGTTTTATGAATCCGTTTTGGTACATTCCAGGGCTTTATCTAGGTATAGGTACACTGGTTTTCTGGTTAGGTTATCGTAGGTTAGGTATTCCTTTCTTTCCCATATTGTACTTTTTTGTTTATATATTATTCCATACCATTGTGCCACATATTTTGTAGATGACTGGCGACTATCGGTTCGAATGAACCTATTTCTAACCCTTTTGCAAAACTTTATTGTATTGACCAACGTACCTATCTTACATACGACAATAGTAGCAAGTGCATAGTAGAATATCGTACCTTTGTACCATTTCAGTTCCATTTC
Source organism: Diaphorina citri (assembly GCF_000475195.1). Taxonomy (NCBI): domain Eukaryota; kingdom Metazoa; phylum Arthropoda; class Insecta; order Hemiptera; family Psyllidae; genus Diaphorina; species Diaphorina citri. Next base: position 3,776 of record NW_007379171.1, on the reverse strand, counting down.
AGGAGCGTGCTGTCGATTCCCAGCAAAAAAAAAAAAAACACCTTACCTTCACCATTTTCACCATTTCAAGAGAAAACAAGTACATAATAATACCTACCTACACTTACCTAGGCCTTTTTGATGCTCTGACCTTACCTTTTAATTAACCTATGAGTTCCTTGACCTACGTTTGTGAAAATATAATATCCCCCTCAGACTCTTATTCCCAGCAAAAAAAAAAAAAAAAAAAAAAAAGAAAAAACACCTTACCTTCACCATGTTCACCATTTCAAGAGAAAACAAGTACATAATACCTACCTACACTTACCTAGGCCTTTTTGATGCTCTGACCTTACGTTTTAATTAACCTATGAGTTCCTTGACCTACGTTTGTGAAAATATAATAATTACCCCCCCACCCCACGTCAAACATGGATGTCAGCATGTAGTCAGCCTTAAGGTTGGTATACACGCCTGAAAATAATGAACAGTTAATTAAAATTAATGAATTCAGATGAAGAAGAAAATGAACAACATCAACACAAAAGCATGGCTCTCCATTTTTTTTCTATGCCCTTTTTTTATTTTTATGTAAAGCATAAATCTCTTTTTTCTCTCTTTTACTCTCTAAATCTCTCTTTCCCTTCTTTTCTCTGTATCTCTCTCTCTCTCTTCCTCTCTCTCTCTTCCTCTCTCTCTCTCTCTCCTGCCTCCTTCTTTCCCTCTGCTTGTGAAGGAAAAAAAGAAAGAACAGAGAGAGAGAGAGATGCCTAAAGGTAAATAAGAGAAAAAAACAGAGGGGAAAAAGAAGAAAGAAAAACTACAAAATTGTTCGAAAGAGGGAAAGAGATGAGTGAAACAGCGAGAAAAAGCTTCTCTTTTTCCAGAAGTGGATGAGTTAGATAGGTACCCTTCAGAAGTCAAAAACAATTTGCCTCTCAATTGATTTATTTTGTTTTATTTATACGATTTTTTTTTTTTTTTTTTTTTTTTTTTTTTTTTGGTTTTTAGACATTTTCACTTTTTCCGCCTTCGAAATCTTGACTGGATGTTATTATTTTTTTCCTCCCTCCCCACGAATAATTTATTTTCTAGAGCCAAAGTACCTTACCACCTACGTACCTGTCTACCTTCCTACTCATTTCGATTATATATACAGGGTGTCCATAATCTGTCACCAATCTTTGGGTCTGCGGGTATTTCGAAAATTATTGAAAAACTGAAGAAAATATCTACTGATAGGTATACTGAAAAATCCTGTAAATATACTAAATCCATTGTCTCACCTATACCGTCTTATCTCTTCCATTCAGGGGGGATTGATTTTGAATGAAAATAAGTTTAATAACTACCTTTAAAAGAGATGGGAGTTTTTCTGGTAATTATTTTAGTTTTCGAGACTATAGGTTGAGACTTTATTGCCACCCTGTATGGCATTATTATGTGATTTCCAATTTCAAATTCCAAACAGCATTCAAAAACTCGCAAAATGTTCACACCTGTTTGGGTTTCCAAATAAATTAACTTTATGCTAACTGGAAAGGGTGTGTTGACTGAATATTAGGGTGTTCTGACTGGATTTACACCATAGCTGACTCAATGGCGTGATTTGTGAACGGGAAATTGCAATCCTTATTCAGCTCTCATATTTAGTAGGTAGGTATGTATACGTACGAGTAGGCACGAATTGTATTAGTTTCTATATTGCTAATTCTAGGATTTTTTTTTAAAAAAAAGTTAATTTCTTTCTCCGTTTCTCTCCCTCCCTCTCTCTCCCTTTCTCTCTCTCTCTTCCTCTCTCTATCTATCTCCTTCTTTCTTCCTCTCTTTTTTTCAGGACCATGAGGATTAGATACTCTTGATTTTTTCCATGGACATCCAACAAAGTATTTCTACCGACACGTAGCACTGGGCACCATCACAGTTTATTTCCTATTGGTTCTCAACAGAGAATAACTTTACTAGGAAAAGTAAGAAATACATAGGATTACAGACGTGTTTACCTAAGGTTCATAATGAGCAAACATAAGGGAGAAGGTAGGAAAAACTTCAAGACGTCCAGAATTTCAGACGGAGGAGGTATAAGAAGACAGGGAACATAGACAGGGCCGTATACTTGGGAGTTTAGGAGGCGTAAAAGAAGGCCTGTGTAATAAATAGTAAATGTTCGAATCTGCAGTCCCTTCTCCAATATTGATAAATGGTAGCTACCTATGACGATTTTTCTCTGCATGTAGTAAAATGTGAGGAGTATAATGGTCGTTACTGAAAGAGGGCCCTCTTATTAATAGCTGTGATTCTGTGCCCATGCTTCGCCACGGGAAATTGATCATAACTCGAGAAAACTTTAGATTTTGTCAAAATTATCTCTTAATAGGTACACAACTGGAATATTTTAAGAATGTTCCGACCAAATTTCAGCTTTCCAGCTGTTGTGGTTCTGGAGATAAAGCGATCAGTGTATGAATGAGTGAATAAAATTTCACTTATTTACGTTTGGTGTACTTTTGGCACATCCACTAAAAATTAATGAAAAGACCCGTACATTCTTGTTATTCCACTCGGGAATTGGAAATTTCGTATTTCGGTCCTTGAGAAGAGGCCAGGATGGTTGAGGTGAAGAAGAACCTAAGAAGAGGAGGAGGTAAAATGTAAAGAGAACGTTTTGCTAAAAGAATTTATTTGTAAAAATGATTTTACTCCTACCAGATTTTTCTCTCGAAAAGATTTTCTTTTTCCTTTTTACCTTCTTCTTTTCCTTTTATGCTTTTGAACTTCTTTTAGTGCCCCAAATGAAAAAAAGATCCAGTTCATATATTTTATTGTAAGTTGTTATGCCATCAGAGCTATTTAGCCTGTTTATTTCCTCCATTTTTTCCAGACCTTTCTCCCCTCTTCTTTATTTCCCTCAGTCTGGTTTCCTTCTTCTCTTTGCCTCCCACTCCTCTGTTCTTTTTAATGCGTACCTTATTTATTTTATTTCGACATTTAAACTTTAATGTACCGGTATAATTTTTTCTCCCGAACTCACAGAGGGAAAGATGGAAAAATTTAGAAAAGGGAAGCACGTACACACATGTCCCTGAGCAAAACATGAATTGAAGGGAAAAAGTTGATTGTAGATTGTGATGACAAATATTAGGTTCTCTTAAACAGGTAGATATTAGCTAGGTATGAAAGGATATATTTTGGGCTGTGGGTTATGGCCTTTGGGTAAAGAAGAGCGACCAAAAATCGGCCGCCGTAGGCGGCTCAGGCTCGGGACTTGTAAAAATTTTCATTTTTTTTTTTTTTTTAATTTCTTTTTTTTTCAAATACGTATTCCGCAAATGTAATAGAAAGTCGTGTGATGTTCACACCAGATTTTTTCTCTCGAACTCACAGAGGGAAAGATGGAAAAATATAGAAAAGGGAAGCACGTACACACATGTCCCTGAGCAAAAAACTAATTGACGGGAAAAAGTTGATTGTAGATTGCGATGACAAATATAAGGTTCTTTTAAACAGGTAGATATTAGCTAGGTGTAAACGGATATAATTTGGGTTGTGGGTTATGGCCTTTGGGTAAAGAAGAGGAAGAAGAAGAAGAAAAACGAGACAGAAAAATTGAAATATATTTCAAATGACGTCGACACTCGACAGTCAAGAATGGGGGCAAACAAAGAAGACGGAAATAGACTTAACAAGAGAGAGAGAGAGAGAGAGAGAGAGAGAGAGAGAGAGAGAGATGGAAAACAATACCCCATTTATGAAACATTATCTCCATGTTGTGTTTTAGAAGAAATAAAGTAATACAG
>NW_007379170.1:42918-64696 GCF_000475195.1 Diaphorina citri | reverse complement strand
ACCATCGTGAGGACTTGTACTTGGTCTTTAAAAGCAGGGAGAACCCTTTGAGGAACTGCCAGCTTGCTAGGCTGGTTATTTCCCATGTCTTTCCACCCTACTGCTGGAGTAAAGATATTGAAATTAAAGAGAAATTATGTCGACATTCAACAAGAAATTAAAACTTTAACTTTGGTGAGCTTTCGAGAACACTCAGATTCCTATCATCCGAACAAAATCCGCGAGAGAGGTGTTTACGAGCGATTTTTGGTGATAACAAGCTGAGTATTCTTGAAAGCTCACCAAATTTCTTAATTGTTAGGTGTAGGGAAAAACAGCTCCAAAAGATGGGTTACGATTCTACGAACTTGCCTAGTATTCTATTCCAACATATTTGATCTTTGTTTCGATTTACCTGATACTCAACAGCCAGCCAGTCTCGTAACGTAGCCACAACGCGTACCCTGCTGTTCCCAGCTTGTGGTAATGAATCGAATATAAGTATACACGGATGTCGCACTGGGCCGTCGAAATCTCGTAGTGGGGATTGTGCCCTCTCTCCTGAACTATTGGCACCTGGAATAAAACAGACAGAGGACACAAATTAGATTACCAATCCAAACAAAACCAAATTTAATTGGGTGCCAAAAAATACCTCGGCATTCAGTTATTTTTCTGCTTCGAAAAAAAAAAGGTTTCACTGTCGTTTTTATTGCGTAGTAATGGAACTATTAATACATCAGACTCGTGTGGTTGGACTAGTGTGGTCTGTGTCGTAACACGTCCATCCCGTAGTATGCCTCTCATCAGATGAGCGAGAAGAGACACAATACTTCTCATTTAGGTGCTGGGTCAACACGAGAACACCAGAAAATCAATCATTGAGGGATGAGGGTGGATTTCACCAATCTTATTTTTAGCTCCCAACAGCCCTGTTAAGACTACCTATACATACAAATTAAATGGAACTTAACAGGCTGTTAGCTTCATAGGCCTTCGAGTGGCTGAAAAATTATTGGTGAAATCCACCTTAAAGTTAATATGGATTTCACCAATCTTATTTTTAGCTCCCAACAGCCCTGTTAAGACTACCTATACATACAAATTAAATGGAACTTAACAGGCTGTTAGGTTCATGGGCCTTCGAGTGGCTGAAAAATTATTGGTGAAATCCACCTTAAAGTTAATTAATCAACCAATCATTGAATCAGAACTTCAGAATGCAGTGTTTTTGATCAAAGTTTAAAATACTCCCATTCTGATAGGTTCATGTGTTGGTTACTTCTCTTACCAGCGGCCGCCTCCTGACTCTCCTCGCCAAACTGTACAAAGTCTTCGCCTTCAGACTCGGCCTCGTCTCTATTCTCCTCTTCCTCATCATTAACCAGGAGGCTAGTGGCCGCTGCTGGGTCTGTGGAGGCCGGCGTACCGGGAGCTTTGGTCACGGGCGAGATCGTCGTGTTACCGATCGTGACCGAGCCGCTTGCCTTGCCTGTGGGGGAAGAGAGCGTGAGAGTGTTGTTAGACGAAAAGAATTAAAAACCGGACTGAAATTTTAAGATATATTAATCAATTTTTTGTAGACGTTTTAAAGGCAACTATCCCGATACCCACTAAGGGCAGAAGTAATGCGTACCCTACTGTTCCCAGCTTGTGGTAATGAATCGAATATAAGTATACACGGATGCCGCACTGGGCCGTCGAAATCTCGTAGTGGGGATTGTGCCCTCTCTCCTGAACTATTGGCACCTGGAATAAAACAGACAAGAGGACACAAATTAAATTACCAATCCAAACAAAACCAAATTTAATGGGTTGCCAAAAAATACCTCGGCATTCAGTTATTTTTCTGCTTCAAAAAAAAAGAAAAAAAAAAAAAAAAAAAATCAAATCATGAGTGTGGTGAGGCAGAAAGCTTTTTCACAATTTTTGTGGCTATAACAGCATTCATGAGTGCCTCCTTTGCAATGATATTCCATATTTCAATAATCTTTTTACACTTGTTATGCCCCCACTGGTCGCTACTAGATTAAATTAGCTACGGACTAGTGTGGTCTGTGTCGTAACACGTCCATCCCGTAGTATGCCTCTCATCAGATGGGCGAGAAGAGACACAATACTTCTCATTTAAGTGCTGGGTCAACACGAGAACACCAGAAAATCAATCATTGAGGGTGGATTTCACCAATCTTATTTTTACCCCCCAACAGCCCTGTTAATACAAACATTACCTATACATACAAATTAAATGGAACTTAACAGGCTGTTAGCTTCATAGGCCTTCGAGTGGCTGAAAAATTATTGATGAAATCCACCTTAAACCGACCAGTTCATAAGTTGTGTAGTTCTGCAATGGTTGGAGTGGTGGGGGAACTGACTCGGTCACTATGGTTCCATGCTCGATGTTCCCATAAGCATTCACACTGTTTGGAGCATGAGACTGATTCTGATCTTGATTCATAATCGTATACATTCAGTGCTTTAATTCTTGAGAAAACCTCAAACCTTTCCTTCAACCTGGATAAAATGTTAAGACTATTACAGGTCACTCTGTGATGTCCACATATTTACGATGGCATCAATTCATAAACTGAAACCTGAAATGTTAAGAAATAGAAAAGATGATGAAACACAACTTCTAAGTTTAATATCCAACATCTAAACTAGGTACCTCAGCATTTTCTAAAGTTATGATATCATGAGTGTTAGGGATGTCTTATGGCAATTTGAATTTTACAAAAAAGATTAGCATTTGAAGATACAGCCCTCAGACTTCAGGAAGCATTTTGTAAATGTGCAAATATTTAACACCATTGGAATGTCAGAGAGGTTTGACAGAGGTAATTGCTATGGTCTTATCGTCCCGAAATCGAAGACAGAAGGAAAACAGGATAGAAGAAAGCCAGCCGTTCCGAGAACGAACATTATCCCATCAGGACAAAATCCGTCCCGGGCGGGAATCGAACCCGCGGCCCAGCGCTTACAAGGCAGACGCACTACCAACTAAGCTAACGAATCTCAATTGTTTTCATTTTCATTTCAATTTGTGAAGATTCTTATCTGAATAATTATTTTTAATAATTATTTTAATAATAATATTGATATCATTAGGTACGTACCTCGTAACCTTGGACTTCCCGGCTGTGACATGGGCGATAATACTTGATACACGGTAGAATACTGAGCTTGCTGTTGCGGCGGCTGCTGTTGCTGTTGATGATTCATCTGTTGCTGTTGGATTTGCTGTTGCTGTTGAGGTGAGAGTTGCTGTTGCATGTCCGGCGTGGGAGGATTCGAGTATTGGACGTTGGGAGATTGCTGTTGCTGTTGTTGGTTTTGTTGGTGGTTCATGTGCATCTGAAATGTTAAATGTTTACATTCTGCTAATTGTGTTGCTCTTGCCACCAGCCTAGTTAGTATGGAGAGTAGCTAGTTAGTATCAACTTTATCCTAAACAGATAAGGTTCGTTCTCGGAACGGCTGGCTTTCTTCTATCCTGTCCGAACACGTGACTTTGGGGAGGGGGGGCGCTACCTTCGTAGCCCCCCCCTCCCTCCCTCAGGTCGCGATTGTGTCTCTATGGTCTACCTACTTCATTTAATTAATCCAATAAGAATAATGCTTTCTCACTTTTGACACAAGGACCGATGTCATAATCGGTACCTACCTATACTAGCCTACTACCCACCCACCTACAACTACAACGTAACGTGTCCAATTCAAAAGGCTCCAAAAGACCAATTTTGAGGCTATAATCAGGATTTTTCCAAAATCTTTTTGAGCCTTGCCGCCATGTTTTTGTAACCATGACATTGAAATTTCAGAATTTTTAAATATTCCCGGGGAAATTTAAATTTATTGGCGGTTACTTTAGTCCATTGTGTGCTTGGAGGGTCATTTTCGGCACCCAAAATATGGTGCAACATGTAGTTGGCTCCTCAGGGCTGGAAATCGAAAAAATAATCGGGAGGAACGCTTCGCGTCAGCGGGTGATGGCTGACTGTAGTTTTCTCCATTCGAGACTAGAATGAATCCAGCTCACAGCTCAACATTATTTCTTAAGTAATACTATTTCAGTCAGGTTCCGAGTTCACGAAAAGAAAATTCAGGGTCCAAGTTGGACCGTCCAACTGACCAGGGCCAGGCCAAAAATCCAAGATACAACTTTTAGGCAACAAAGAGTCTTCCTGAGCTAAAAATCAATGTAGTGGTATTTCTAGATCTTATCATGAACACGTGACTTTGGGGAGGGGGGGCGCTACCTTCGTAGCCCCCCCCTCCCTACCTTAGGTCGCCATTGTGTCCCTATGGTCTACCTACTTCATTTAATTATTAATCCAATAAGAATAATGCTTTCTCAATTTTGACACAAGGACCGATGTCATAATCGGTACCTATACTAGCCTACTACCTACCCAGGTACAACTACAACGCAACGTGTCCAATTCAAAAGGCTCCAATTAGCGCGGGCCCTGGTATTTATGTATAGATTATGTACCCTGATCTTTTTTTTTAGGCAAGTCTAAATTTTCTTTCACGACCGGCCCTGAATTTTCCTACAACAGGTTTAATAAGGGGGGGGGGCACTGTACTCCTAAGATCTTATTTTCCCCAAAGCGAAAGTGGAAGGAGGACAGGATAGGAGAAAACCAGCCGTTCCGAGAACAAACCTTATCTATGTATGTACCTACTTATTTTTATTTAGGAAAAAAATCACCCGGGGCAGGAATCGAACCCGCGACCTAGCACTAACAAGGCAAACGCGCTTGGCGCTGCTCTCCAAGCTAGCAAAATTTTGACTTTGTGATTTCCATGAAAATTAGCATACTCAGATACTAACGGGTATTTTTTCAGCGATGTGTTTTTCGTGTCATCGCGGGGACGACCCAAGGCTCCCCATTAGGACGAAACGGCACGAACTGTGTCGTTATCACGAAACGACTTCGAATTTATTATTGCTTATTTTTCCAAGCGATTTTGGTCGATTCTATATTTAGACGCTCCCGAGAGAGAAAGTAAGAGTGCGGGTGAGAGAGTGAGAGGGCCCGAAATCCCGCTTCTGTTTCTGTCACACATTTCTTCAATGTTCACCCCGTGTTTTTCTTCTTCTTCTTCTTCTTCTTCTTCTTCTTCTTCTTCTTCTTCTTCTTCTTCTTCTTCTCCGTCTTCCTCTTCTTCTTCTTCTTCTTTTCCGTCTTCTTCTTCTTGTTGTTGTTCTTCTCCGTCTTCTTCTTTTTTTTTTTCTTCTTCTTCTTCTCTTCTTCTTCTTCTTTCTCGTCTTTTTACACAGTTTTGACGATCGGAAATATGTTTATTAGTGAGTTAGTGTCAAGCTATAAGAAGCGGGCGAGTTGAGTGTCTTTTAAGGAGCGGAATAAATTAGTGAAAAATGATTTTCTAGTGACGAGTGATGAGCGTTGATAATTTTTCATTAAAATTTCACTTTTGTCTGAATCTGACTGCATTGTCTCTTCAGTAACTTTCTGTCTTTGAAAATCGATTAGGTACCCACCTACATAATATACCTAAATAACTAAGTCGTAAAATAAATTAATGCCTAATAGACGTTTAAAAAATAGATTCTGTCAAAAAACACGAGATCAGAGTTTACTCATGTTCATGTACCTCAGTAATACGTAAAAATAAATTGTTTAAAATTATTATTAAAATTTTAGTTTTGAATTGCCTATTTACCTGTTGTTGAGATTGCGGGGGACTGCCTTGCAGTTGCTGCTTGAGGATTTGCCCACTCGGAGGGAGTTGAGTTTCAACGACATGCTGTTCCTGCTGCTGAGGTTGTTGTTGCTGTGGGAGTGACTGGAATTTGACCAAGAGAATAATGGTGTGAAGAAGACTTTAGAAAGGCACATTTTCCTTTCCCTTTCAGTAAAATGAACTTTAAATGGAGTTTGTTTCTGAATAGAAAACATCTTGTTCTAAACCGACAGTCTAAACTCTAAATAAAGCACTACTTAACATTCTGGAGTACTTACTTGTGTCTGACACATTTGCTGCTGAAGCACAATGTTCTGGTCTTGCATTGGGGACATCATGTGTGTTTGCTGTGGAGATTGTTGCAGTGTCTCGTAGGACATGACATGTTGTGTCTGATGTTGCTCGGGATAGTACTCAATAGCTGGGATGTTTGTTACAGGGTTTGGGTCCTGAATCTCAACAGAGGCGTAGGGAAGGACTTGGCGGGGGTGTGTTTGTTCTCACTCTCCCCATCATCTTCCTCATCAGATGAGATGAGTAGAATCTCTGGGGGTTCTTCCTGTGCCTTACGGGCGCGTGTCTTGGTACCTGAGGGTGGGTTTGGTGCGGCTGGTGCTGTGTCTGTGGAAGGATGACTGGGGGAATTCACCGCATTGGCAGGTTTAGGGGAGTTCTTACTATCACCGGGACTGGCGGGGGTATCCTTGCCGCCCTTCGGCCCTGCCCCTCCCCCTGCTGTGGGGTTCCCATTGGAAGACACAAGCTTACAGTCGGGTGGTATCTTATGGTTACATCTGTTACATCTATTGGTACGTGCACTCAGTGAGCCACAGTTGGAACACAGTGCTAGGAACCCTGCCTTGTATTGATCTTTCTCTTCCTCTACAGGGGCGGGTGTAGACTCCATGCATTTAAACTATTCCGATCTATGCCTTGCCTTTCCATGAGTACAAATAGGAGATGCTGTAGATCATACCTGAGAAAACACAATAAGCATAGAATATTACATATAGATGGCTTTCACTAATCGTAAAAAAAAGTCGAATACATTACTTTCCTTCTAAGGAAAGTAAAAATCCAAGTTCACATAAAAATAATTCTGATGTTTATTTCAATAATCTTATTAAAAAAAATAATTCTGATGTACATATATTTCAATAATCTTTTTACATTGGTAATGCCGCCACTGGTCGCTACTCGATTAAAGCAGTCACAAATGCACCCCGACTCCAAGCAGAGATCTGAAAAAAATTTCGACCACGCCGGGAATCGAACCGGTCTGCCAAAATAAGGACGCAATGGGTTAACCGTGACGTCACATACTATCAGCACGTGGTAGTGGGTGGCTGGGCTGGAAACCAGTGGCGACTCTGCAGGTTTGAAAGTAGGGGGGCTCCGTAATTTCGAGGGGGGGGCCACTTTACTACTTCACGCATAATGTCGTAATATGTACCTACCGCTATTTTTTAAAGTTATTTCAAGCAAAATTCATTTTAGGTAGGAACTATCTATTTTGGGGCAAAGTAACAAATTTGGGTCAGTGTGTTTGTTTCTTTTCTTTATAGCGTGATAAAATGGACTTATTTTTTCTTCAGTGGCGCATTTCAAGAATTTTAAACCTATTAAATCTTGGCCCCTAAAAGGGCCTAATAACACCCCTGCTTTTCGGTGTTTTTGGGAGGTTACAAGTCGAAGTATTCTTGAAGCCATTGATATTTCAAACACAAAACTAAACTTACATTTCATGATACCATTGTCTTCTATTAGAGTTCATAAAAAACAAGTAATTTTCAAAGACCTGAAGAATCAATTAAAATGATAAAAGTAACTCGGGCCCCAAAAAAAGAAAGAAAAAAATTGGGGCCCTATTTTTTGGGGCCCCATATTTTGAGGCCTACCCCTCTGGAACCCACCAGTAGCACCGGCACTGTTTTGCGTACTGCGCTGATAAAAAAATCCAGCGTATCTACAGTGCGAGTGAAAAGTTGAGTGTCCTTGAGATACCGTGTGATTAAAAAGTTACGATACCGTGTACTTTTTTTCTCTTCCTGTCGTTCTTTTACTTTCTACCTATATCATTTCTTTTCATTTAATGAATACCTGATTACTTCTGTAGGGTAGGTACTTTTACTTTTACTTCCATTTCAGCAATTTGTAGATTTCGACAGTTTTTTTTTTCGATAATATTCGAAAAGTTCGAAAAAAATGTTGGTCTTTTTTCCCCGCCTCCATATGTAATGGAAATTTGTGTGATGTGCACACCAAATTATTATTTTTTAATTACTTTTTATGCCGAACTGTGATTACTAAAAGCTGAAATTTAGTCGAATGTACGATGTTTTTATTGTACCTTGAAATCGCTTTCGCATTACTTCAAAGCACATTCCTTTACATTTACATCCATGCCTAAGCAAGACCTAATCAGTAATCACGAAACACTTAATCTTTTACGACGAGAGTTTAATAGGTAGATAGATAATTATTTTCAGCTTTCTATTTTGAGACCTTAATAATATATGTGAAGGTACTGAGTACTAATGTGGTGTTAATGAGTAGGGAGCTCGAAATTTTATTGGGCTCCAGCCCCTGAATTTGTCCCTCCGGGGGCCCTGAATATACCTGGGGCTGCGCCGCACCGCGAGACTTTGGGAGTGAGATATGCGCCATTAGCTGTGTTCACACATCACATAGACGGCAGCCGTCAATCGATGTCGACTGAAACCGTCCACACTGCCTTGACAACATAGATTCACCTCGTCGAACGACGCGACGGCCGTCGACCAAGTGTGGACACAGCTTTTTAGAATGGAAGAATCTTAACTCCCGTTCTTATTGATTTTTTTAACCCATATTGTTTCAGATTCTCTTTCAGATGAGCTCCAGACTAACATGTACAGGATTACTGTGGACATTACTATCTTTACTTGCGGCTGTAACTTCCTGTGCGGGGTTCTTCTCTTCTTCCTGGTTAGAGGTAAATACAAAGCATATTCTACCCCAATAGAGCACATTCTATTCCATTGTCCTGCACCTAGTTTACTTAGCACATGCTTCTCTTAAGGTGTGTCCAGACGTACAGACATAGTCGATCGGCCGGTCGATTATGTGTGGACAGGTGGACACACCTTAAGTGAAAAATAACCAAATGAAACTCTCCTAGCCAGCCTAGTTAGCTTGGAAGATGACGCGTCTGCCTTATGAGCGCGAGGTCGCGGGTTCGATTTCCGCCCGGGGCGGATTTTATCCTGATGGGATAATGTTCGTTCTCGGACCGGTTGATGGCTTTCTCCTATCCTGTCTTCCTTCTCTCTTCGATTTTCGGGACGATAAGACCATAGCTCAGTTACACTTCCCTCTGTCAAACCTCTTAAAAAAAACTCACTATCCTGATCAGTTCCGCCTGTCAGATCTATCTGATAGTCAGTGGCAGGCCTTGGGAGTAAGCGCTATTTCGACCGCTTTTGATGACCCAACATGCAGTTGGAGATATTGTAAAAAAAAAGTAAGGAAAGTCGTGGGATGTTCACATCAGATTTTTACTTTCTTTATCCTAGCTTAGATCTGTTTGACCCGGCAGAGTTGACGTAAAAATATATAGGTCCCAAATCGTGTCATGTTCACACCAGATATTTTTTCCTTCTTCTACAGGGAGTCCTGTTTGACCCCTCCTATCCTGTCTTCCTTCTCTCTTCGATTTTCGGGACGATAAGACCATAGCAGTTACACTTCCCTCTGTCAAACCTCTTAAAAAAAATTCACTATCCTGATCAGGTCCGCCTGTCAGATCTATCTGATAGTCAGTGGCAGGCTTTGGGAGTAAGCGCTATTTCGACCGCTTTTGATGACCCAACATGCAGTTGGAGATATTGTAAAAAAAAAAAGTAAGGAAAGTCGTGGGATGTTCACATCAGATTTTTACTTTCTTTATCCTAGCTTAGAGGAAATAAAGTAATGTAATTTTCCTTCCAGGGAGTTCTGTTTGACCCGGCAGAGTTGACGTAAAAATATATAGGTCCTAAGTCGTGTCATGTTCACACCAGATATTTTTTCCTTCTTCTACAGGGAGTCCTGTTTGACCCTGCAGAGTTGAGGGATGTCCCCGCCTCCATGAGTAGTTTCCGCCGATGTAATTATCCTCAGCTTAACATAGATGGTCAGAGCTACATAGCGCTCTCTTGCGGCAGATATTCAAGGTATGTGGTTTATATATTTCGTGATTGAAGTATATTTTGCCAGCCTAGTTAGCTTGGTTGGTAAAAAGTTTGACCCGGGCAGAAATCGAACCCGCGACACAGCGCTTACAAGGCTGGCACATTACTTTCAAAGACAACAAGGCACTGGTCCACTGTTTACATTCAACGAGTACAAAAAACTGATTCCAATTCGTCCGTTTAAATATTTCTATTTTGCCTTCGGATATCAGCAGCATGCAAGGGGTGATTGTGTGGCAGACATAGTCTGACATGCGATCACTTTTATAAATCCGGAGGTCGCGAGTTCGATCCTCTCAGATGGAACATTTTTTTGTACCTTTGAAATTTTCAAACATGTATTTCTATGGGTTTCTTTTTATTTGATCTTTAAAAGTGTCATCGAATAATGACTGTGTTGTGTTCCCAAGAATTCTGTACGTAAGGCATATTAATTAGGGAATTTTATACGATAATAAGGCAGGCGTGCTACATTTTAAGCTAACTAGGCTGGCGCGGAGGCACTTTTGATTCGCCCTTTGTTAAGCGCTGTGATATCAATGGCCTTTACTTGATTAGATAAACAGTGACCATCACCATTGTTGAAGAGCTTCACAGCGGCACCGCTTGACTTATTTCAATCGGCCTGAAACGTAGGGGCCTCTAGCATGTACAAGGTCCCCAAGCTAGCCCAAGGCCTTTACAAGGGGCCCCGGGTTTCCGCCGATGTAATTATCCTCAGCTTAACATAGATGGTCAGAGCTACATAGCGCTCTCTTGCGGCAGATATTCAAGGTATGTGGTTATATTTCGTGATTGAAGTATATTTTGCCAGCCTAGTTAGCTTGGTTGGTAGCGTGTCTGCCTGTGGGGGGAGGGGGAGGAAGGGATAAGGTTCGTTCTCGGAAAGGCTGGTTCCCTCTATCAAACCTCTTAAAGAAAAGAAGTGTATTTTCTTGATAAGGAGAACCAAAAAGGCAGATATATTTTTCAGAACTTCAAAGAAATTTTCCTTTTTTCAGAATATTTTTATATTTTTCAGAACTTCAAGTGTATTTTCCTTCCGAAAACGGAAATCATTTTCTTTTAGAACCTGAAAACCCTTGCCTTGGTCGTCAATGGTTGAGAATGTGCCATCATGGATTTTCAATGTTTACAAGAAAATTAATTCAAGGGTGGGTTTCAAAAAGTTTTTAGCCCCTAACAGAGTTCTTAAGCCTCAACAAATAAAATGGAATAAATTAATAGAGCTAAAAATGCCGTCTAAAGATTGAAAAAATACTGTCGGAATACACCCTAATCTTTTACAAGATAATTTCTTTAAAAAATTGTTCCTACTAGGCACATATAATTTTATAGGCATTAAAGCCCTTTATCATTCTCGTAGCGCTAGGCCGCGGGTTCGATTCCCGCTCGGGGCGGATTTTATCCTGAAGGGATAAGGTTCGTTCTCGGAAAGGCTGGTTCCCTCTATAATTTTAGGCAATAAAGCCCTTTATCATTCTTGTACTAATATGCTTTCCTCTTTATAACCACAGTTTCAACGACATTCCAACCATTTGGTGGCAACTAACCACAGTTCTAATGGGAGTAGGCTGTGCTGTCAGTCTGTACGTAGCTGTGAGGGCTGTGTTCAGTCTGTGCATGGCATATGTACTCGATACATCGTCTGTGAAGACATTAGGGCTGTGGCAGTTTGCAGCAGGTAAGTCTTGTAAGCCCTAGGTCGCGGGTTCGATTTCCGCCCGGGGGGGAAGCCCCCCCCCCCTATTGAACCTGTTGTGGGAAAATTCAGGGCCGGTCGTGAAAGAAAATTTAGACTTGCCTAAAAAAAAAAGTTTAGGGTACATAATCTACATAAATACCAGGGCCCGCGCTATTTGGAGTAGGCTAATATAGGTACCGATTATGACATCGGTCCTTGTATCAAAAGTGAGAAAGCATTATTCTTATTGGATTAATAATTAAATGAAGTAGGTAGACCATAGAGACACAAACGCGACCTAAGGGGGGGGGGGAGGGGGGGGGGCTACGAAGGTAGCGCCCCCCCTCCCCAAAGTCACGTGGGGAGAGGGGGGGGGGGGGGGGGGGGGCTACGAAGGTAGCGCCCCCCCTCCCCAAAGTCACGTGTTCATGATAAGATCTAGAAATACCACTACATTAATTTTTAGCTCGGGAAGACTCTTTGTTGCCTAAAAGTTGTATCTTGGATTTTTGGCCTGGCCTTGGTCAGTTGAACACAATCGCGACCTGAGGGAGGGAGGGGGGGGCTACGAAGGTAGCGCCCCCCCTCCCCAAAGTCACGTGTTCATGATAAGATCTAGAATTACCACTAGATTAATTTTTAGCTCGGGAAGACTCTTTGAAAGTTGTATCTTGGATTTTTGGCCTGGCCTCGGTCAGTTGGACGGTCCAACTTGGACCCTGAATTTTCTTCTCGTGAAGTCGGAACCTGACTGAAACAGTGTTACTTAAGAAATAATGTTGAGCTGTGAGCTGGATTCATTCTAGTCTCTAATGAAGAAAACTACAGTCAGCCATCACCCGCTGACGCGAAGCGTTCCTCCCGCTTATTTTTTCGATTTCCAGCCCTGAGGAGCCAACTACATGTTGCACCATATTTTGGGTGCCGAAATTGACCCTCCAAGCACACAATGGACTAAAGTAACCGCCAATAAATTTAAATTTCCCCGGGAATATTTAAAACTTCTGAAATTTCAATGTCATGGTTACAAAAACATGGCGGCAAGGCTCAAAAAGATTTTGGAAAAATCCTGATTATAGCCTCAAAATTGAGATAATCCTACGAAAAGTAGTCAAAACATAATCTGCATGAGTCGTTGATTAATTTATTTCCTTTAAATCTCAAGAAAACTATCGAAATCAATGAATAAAAAGAAATTGAAAAGTTACAAATTTGAATTTGGTTCTCAAATTTCACGTGCATGATATTTTTTCTTGTACCCTGGCTTCGTGACGCCAAAGAGGAATAAGCACAAAATGGCCGTCAGATACCTCTTTGTTTGGATGTATTTGCGAACATGGTTACAAAAACATGGCGGCAAGGCTCAAAAAGATTTTGGAAAAATCCTGATTATAGCCTCAAAATTGAGATAATCCTACGAAAACTAGTCAAAACATAATCTGCATGAGTCGCTGATTAATTTATTTCCTTTAAATCTCAAGAAAACTGTCGAAATCAATGAATAAAAAGAAATTGAAAAGTTACAAATTTGAATTTGGTTCCCAAATTTCACGTGCATGATATTTTTTCTCGTACCCTGGCTTCGTGACGCCAAAGAGGAATGAGCACAAAATGGCCGTCAGATACCTCTTTGTTTGGATGTATTTGCGATTCTTGTTTTTGGAAATCGAGAAAATTTCAGAAAATGTCGAATGAAATTTAACTTTTTTCCAATAAAAACTCGAGTTTTTAAGTTTCCCTTTTCATATTTCATACAATCATATTGTACTTTTATCTCTTTTACTTGAAGTGTATCAGAAAGAAGCTCGCATTATGGTAAGTGTGTGTTTGGAGAGAAACTTCGATGATGTTCCTCTCATCTCAACCTCTGTACTTGTAACACCATCACACGAATGGATCGAGGCTCCTTGGTTAAAATGATTCAATACAGGTGAAAAGTAGACGAAATCGTGGCCTTAACGTAGCCTACACTCAATTCAGTCCGATGAACTTTCATTGGCCTTACCCTTTTGGAATTTAAAACAAAAGATTTCTGAAAATATTTTCAAAAGTATCCTGTGACTGGGCTGAAGAATAATGGGGCCTTGTATGGCTGCTGTTATAAAATATGTGCACAGCCAATAATCCTATGACAATCTTTGACTATTAGCTTGCAGGAAGTTTTAAATTTAAATGAAAACTCAAGCAAAGGGCTTTTTGTTAATAATTTCTCAACATTTGTTCTATTTTGACATTCCAATGGTGTTAAATATTTGCACATTTACAAAATGCTTCCTGGAGTCTGAGGGCTGTATCTTCAAATGCTAATCTTTTTGTAAAATTCGAATTGCCATAAGACATCCCTAACACTCATGTTATCATAACTTTAGAAAATGCTGAGGTACCTAGTTTAGATGTTGGATATTAAATCCAATGGTGTTAAATATTTGCACATTTACAAAATGCTTCCTGGAGTCTGAGGGCTGTATCTTCAAATGCTAATCTTTTTGTAAAATTCAAATTGCCATAAGACATCCCTAACACTCATGTTATCATAACTTTAGAAAATTCTGAGGTACCTAGTTTAGATGTTGGATATTAAATTTAGAAGTTGTGTTTCATCATCTTTTCTATTTCTCAACATTTCAGGTTTCAGTTTATGAATTGATGCCCTCGTAAATATGTGGACATCACAGAGTGACCTGTAATAGTCTTACAAAACATTTTACCCAGGTTGAAGGAAAGGTTTGAGGTTTTCTTAAGAATTAAAGCACTGAATGTATACGATTATGAATCAAGATCAGAATCAGTCTCATGCTCCAAACACTGTGAATGCTTACGGGAACATCGAGCATGGAACCATAGTGACCGAGTCAGTTCCCCCACCACTCCAACCATTGCAGAACTACACAACTTATGAACTGGTCGGGCAAGATACTGGACATGTCATATTCCCAAATGAAACGACAAATATTATTGTCTCGGCTATGCAAGTTCCAGGTAAGTACCATTTCAACTAAATAATTTGCCCACAATAACTTATTCCATTCCAGCCTTCTCCATAATTAATTGTACTTGTTGTCAGCTCTATTGGTCTACTGCTCAAAATAGGTGAGACCCTTCCATTGCACATAGGTACTTATGAAAGAGCCACCAAACATAAACTGTTTCATGAAATGTATTTATCTTTCAAAATCTTCAACCTCAGCACTACACAACTCCATTACAATCGGAACATTGAGCATGGAACCATAGTGACCGAGTCAGTTCCCCCACCACTCCAACCATTGCAGAACTACACAACTTATGAACTGGTCGGACAAGATACTGGACATGTCATATTCCCAAATGAAACGACAAATATTATTGTCTCGGCCATGCAAGTTCCAGGTAAGTACCATTTCAACTAAATAATTTACCTACAATAACTTATTCCATTCCAGCCTTCTCCATAATTAATTATTGTACTTGTTGTCAGCTCTATTGGTCTACTGCTCAAAATAGGTGAGACCCTTCCATTGCACATAAGTAGGTACTTATGAAAGAGCCACCAAACATAAACTGTTTCATGAAATGTATTTTTTATTTTTCAAAATCTTCAACCTCAGCACTACACAACACCATTACAATCCTTGTCTAATAAAATTAGTTCCTTGTAATATTGTAGGTGTTCTCTTTCCTACTCTTGAGCAGTTCTCAATGTTCTCATAGTATGCTGAGAGTGCATAATGGTTGATAAGAAAACATGCTGATATTTGACACCTTCAATACCTAACATAGTTTTATGTTTTACTGTTTTTAAATATTCCATATGGATATGTTTGTTCATTATGGTTTCATTTAATTCAACAGTTTAGGGAACACTGAAAAAAGTTTAGGGAACACTCAGCACTACACAACTCCATTACAATCCCCGTTTGATAAAATTAGTTCCTTGTAATATTGTAGGTGTTCTCTTTCCTACTCTTGAGCAGTTCTCAGTGTTCTCATAGTGTGCTGAGAGTGCATAATGGTTGATAAGAAAACATGCTGATATTTGACACCTTCAATACCTAACATAGTTTTATGTTTTACTGCTTATTTTGGGTGTTCTTGTTCTTATAGCCAAACTTTTACAATATCTCTAACCGTTTAGTCGGTATAGCTGAAAACCGCACAAAAATCGGTCGAAATCTGTCAAAAGCGGTCAAAATACCGCCAAGCGCAGCAACCATCTCAACCAAACGTTTTGTGTTGCATCCTTGTCACATTTGTGGACTACATATCAAATTTCAAGTCTCTAGCTCATACCGTTCCCGAGATAATAATGAATTACGCCGAAAACCGTCAAAAAGCGGCAAAATACCGCCAAGCGTTGCACCGACCTTAACCAAAAGTTTCGTGTCGCATCCTTGTCACATTTGACAACTGCATACCAAATTTCAAGTCTCTAGCTCTTACCGTTCTCGAGATATTTTGTTTACAAACAGACAGACAGACACTATTTAGGCTCTAGGGACCTCAAAACGTGTTTTGGCACTAAAAACTGACCATCGAAAATTTGACCCGATTACATTACTGTCCTTCCTATAGGATAAGGAAAGTAAAAAGTCTTATATATTTCAAAGATAAGACAGTAAGCGCTAGGTCGCGGGTTCGATTCCCGCAGGACGCGAACTTTATCTTGAACAGATGAGGTTCGATCTCGGAACAGTTTGTTTTCTCCTATGCTGTCCTTCGTCTAGCTTCGATTTCGGGACGATAAGACCTCCGTTATTACGGTTCTCTCTATCAAACCTCTTTTAAAAAATCTTATACGTATTTAAGTTTCCTTTTTATTCATTGTTATGTATGTATTTGAGTACCTAGGTCTTGAGTGTTTTTAAGATATATTAATCAATTTTTTGTAGACGTTTTAAAGGCAACTATCCCGACACCCACTAAGGGCAGAAGTAAACTTAACTAAAAGGACTTACCTGTCTTCTGCATCTCATCGAGCTTGATTCGTTCCCGCTTCCTCAAACTCCTAAACCTCTGGCATTCCTCCACCGCTCTCCCTTCCGGAGTTTCACAGCCTTTGAGTCCCGGGAAACATATGATAGCCAGAGGATAAAATTCCATGCCTCGGCTGGGATCGAACCCACGCCCTCCTGTTTACCAGGCGGGCGTCTTGACCACTACGCTACCGAGGCAGGATATATTTTTAGGATATATTAATTAATCAATATTTTGTAGACGTTTTAAAGGCAACTATCCCGATACTCACTAAGGGCAGAAGTAATCTCAACTAAAAGGACTTACCTGTCTTTTGCATCTCATCGAGCTTGATTCGTTCCCGCTTCCTCAAACTCCTAAACCTCTGGCATTCCTCCACCGCTCTCCCCTCCGGAGTTTCACAGCCTTTGAGTCCCGGGAAACATATGATAGCCAGGAACCAATGTGCATTGCTATTGATAGGCACCACGATAAAATCCTTCTCAAACACGTTGATGTTCTTCGTCCACGACTGGACGCGGGAATGTCGCTTCTTCGCCGCGCTGATGTGCGGATCCCCCTCGATAGAACCGCTGATCTTCCGCGTCGGTTTCTGCGTCAGACGCTTGTAGAAGAATGTCGAGAAGATGTGCGTCTTCTCGCGTATGTGCGGGGTGGCCATCTCCTGTAGGAGGAACCCAAGGTAGAAGTCTATGATGACGTCATTGATGAACTGTTCCTTGTCCAGACACGCGTAGTCTTCTGTATTGATGGAGATACCGGTGGGTTTATAGATGTAGATGGTCTGTACAGGTTGTGATACCGGGGCTGGGATAGGAGGGGCGGCAGAGTTCACGTTACGTAGCTCAGGGGGGGAGGATTTCACCAGGATATTGTTCGCTTCTTTAATACTGAGCTCCTCCAGACAAGGCCCGTCCTGTGGTTCCTCACTCCCTGAGGATGTTTTACTATAGATATCACTCAGAATACATTTCACCTCGTCTGGTATCTTCTCAGGGAGGAGTGTAATCCGCCTGTCGCTTCTTTAATACTGAGCTCCTCCAGACAAGGCCCGTCCTGTGGTTCCTCACTCCCTGAGGATGTTTTACTATAGATATCACTCAGGATACATTTCACCTCGTCTGGTATCTTCTCAGGGAGGAGTGTAATCCGCCTATGTGTCTCATCCGGACTGGACGGGTCGAAGTAGAACTTGGAGTTCTTGGTCATGTTGAGTTGTTCTCGTATCCGAGGTCCGACCCTGGCTCGTATGTAGTAGAAGATGACAGGCATACCTTTACCAAAGTGTGCGAGTACCTTGACTATCTCATGTCTGTAGATCTTCACAGTGACTTGTGTTTGATTAAGAGGGAGGGTGAGCTTGATACCATGTCGGGAGATGAACACTCTCTCTGTTGGAAATACTTTGAGTGATCCTATCCTGATGGTACGACACAGGAGATGTGTATACCTGCCGTCCTCAGACAGGGTGTCCAGTACATTGTCATCCGGTATACCACCTCCACACACACGGATGTTCTGCGGCATTTCATATTCATTCATCTGAGGTTCCTTATCTGACAGAGGCGTTGGAAAAACTATGTATAAGTATCAAATTCCATCATTAGGTACTAAATGAGCTTAAAAGGATATACAATAAGAACGAAAAGAAAAAGAAAATACAAAATCACTATCTCGAAAACAACAATGAAATGTGAAATGAAATAGATTAAGAATATATAATATGAAGAAGTTATGGTCCCTAAAAGTACAGAAGTACTTACAGGGATGATGAAGAATATGTTAAGAATATTGTAAAGAATAAACTTATTATTATTACCATCTGTTTGGGCTGCTGCTGTTGAAGCACAAAATGCTGGTTCTGCACCATTTGTTTTTGCTGCACGAAATGTTGCTGTACATTCTGCTGTTGCATGGGCATTTGTTTCTGCACAAAGTGTTGCTGGTTTTGAACCAGCTTGGCACCCTGCGGATGGTTCTGTTGGACAAACTGCTGTTGCTGTTGTAGTTGTTGGTTTTGTACAACGAATTGTTGCTGTTGTTGTGCTTGTTGTTGTTGTTGATGGTGAGGGGAAGGGCCTTGCTGTTGTTGGACATACACCTGGAAAGTCAATGAGAGGGTACCTACTTAGTAAACATAGTGAATTTATTTTTTGTCTATATATATTTGGACTCTTCATTGGTTATAATTCAATGTATGTACACAAATACAAGAAATTACAAACAAAGGGCGAAATTATTGACCGGGGCAATCTCTACCATTCAACCCTGAATAGTACTTAAATCTAAATAATAAAGCTATTGAGAAAATTTTAAATCATAAAGCCACCCAATTGTCAGGTTTTTATGAATGCTTATTTATTTCCTTGATAAGATTGTGAATAAGGCCCCTAGGATTGCCTTTTCCACAAGTTTGGCCATGCCTCGGGATGAACTAGCGGGATTCCGGAGCGAAGCGACGGAATTCAGCTAGTACATAATAAGAAGAAGTTATGGTCCCTAAAAGTACAGAAGTACTTACAGGGATGATGAAGAATATGTTAAGAATATTGTAAGTAAAGAATGAAAGAAAAAAACTTATTATTATTATTATTATTATTACCATCTGCTTGGGCTGCTGCTGTTGAAGCACAAAATGCTGGTTCTGCACCATTTGTTTTTGCTGCACGAAATGTTGCTGTACATTCTGCTGTTGCATGGGCATTTGTTTCTGCACAAAGTGTTGCTGGTTTTGAACCAGCTTGGCACCCTGGGGATGGTTTTGCTGGACGAACTGTTGTTGCTGTTGTAGTTGTTGGTTTTGGACAACGAATTGTTGCTGTTGTTGTGCTTGTTGTTGTTGATGGTGAGGGGAAGGGCCTTGCTGTTGTTGGACATACACCTGGAAAATCAATGAGAGGGTAAGTACCTACCTACTTAGTAAACATGGTGAATTTATTTTTTGTCTATATTTATTTAGACTCTTCATTGGTTATAATTCAATGTATGTACACAAATACAAGAAATTACAAACAAAGGGCGAAATTATTGCCCGGGGCAATCTCTACCATTCAACCGTGTATAGTACTTAAATCTAAACAATAAAGCTATTGAGAAAATTTTAAATCATAAAGCCACCCAAGGGTCAGGTTTTTATGAATGCTTATTTATTTCCTTGATAAGATTGTGAATAAGGCCCCTAGGAAAGATCTTTTCTTTTTCATTCGCACCTTTCTTACCGGCTGTTGTAGATGTGTCTGCTGCTGAGGTTGCTGTTGCATCATGCGGGGCCTCGGTTGCTGCTGCATCACCGGTGTGATTTGAACCTGAGATCTGATCGGTGGAAGTTGTTGAGATTGCGGGGGACTGCCTTGCAGTTGCTGCTTGAGGATTTGCCCACTCGGAGGGAGTTGAGTTTCAACGACATGCTGTTCTTGCTGCTGAGGTTGTTGTTGCTGTGGGAGTGACTGGAATTTGACCAATAGAATAATGGTGTGAAAAAGACTTTAGAAAGGCACATTTTCCTTTCCCTTTCGGTAAAATGAACTTTAAATGGAGTTTGTTTCTGAATAGAATGTTCTTGTTCTAAACTAACTGTCTAAAATCTAAATAAAGCACTACTTAAAGAACATTCTGAAGTACTTACTTGAGTCTGACACATTTGCTGCTGAAGCACAATGTTCTGGTCTTGCATCGGGGACATCATGTGTGTTTGCTGTGGAGATTGTTGCAGTGTCTCGTAGGACATGACATGCTGTGTCTGATGTTGCTCGGGATAGTACTCAATAGCTGGGATGTTTGTTACAGGGTTTGGGTCCTGAATCTCGATAGAGTATGAGGCCAGATCCCCAACTGTTTGATCGTGAAAGAACACCAGATCATCTTGGCCTGGAAAAATGATGAAAACACTGAGTACAACCCAAAATCTAAACCTAGCACTGGGAAGAAATATCTTTGAAAATTATCTATACAATCTAAAGTATTTGATGTTAATTCACTATTGACTTGACCCAAGGTGCATGGTTTTTGTTTCTACGGAGCTCATTCTGTTACCTACACATCAGATCTATTTTATACTTTGACACAGAGGCGTAGGGAAGGACTTGGCGGGGGTGTGTTTGTTCTCACTCTCCCCATCATCTTCCTCATCAGATGAGATGAGTAGAATCTCAGGGGGTTCTTCCTGTGCCTTACGGGCGCGTGTCTTGGTACCTGAGGGTGGGTTTGGTGTGGCTGGTGCGGATCGATTTCAGGGTTCAGATTTGTAAACAGATTGCACTGAGGACGAATCAACATTCGGCTGCGAATAAATTTAACAATCAACATCTCTCGTTATTACTTTCCTTTCTTTCATCTTTTTTTCTCTCTTAAAAAAAAAAGTTTGATAGAGGAATCTGCAGGCCACAACCAAAGCCTTGTCGTGCCGAAATCGAAGAGAGAAGGAAGACAGAATAAGAAAAAGTCAGCCGTTCCGAGAACGAACCTTATCTGTTTAGGATAAAGTCGGCCCCGGGCGGGAATCAAACCAGCGACCTAACGCTTACAAAGCAGACGCGCTACTCTCCAAGATAACTAGGCTGTCAATCTTATATACCCACCATTCACACTCAGAAGTCTGTCAGACCGCGGTCTCAAAGATTCGGGTCTGTCAGACCGCGGTCTCACAGACTCGGGTCTGTCAGACCTTCGGAATTTGTGTGCCTGAAAAAAGCTTCCAGACTACGTTTCTCAGACGGTCTGAAGACTGAAGTCGGAAGCTTTTTCCGTCACACACACACGTTCTGACGATCTGACGGTCCAGTCTGTCCTACAGTCGGCAGACATAACAAAGGAAATTTTGGTTGGCCAGCATAACACAAAGGGAAAACACCTTTAAATTGCCTGCCTCGGTGGTGTTATGGTCAAGACGCTCGCCTGGTAAACAGGAGGGTGTGGGTTCAATTAAAAAAAAAAAAAAAAAAAAAAAAAAAAAACAGAAAAACAGAAAAAAAAATTGGTAGAGGAATCTGTAGGCCACAACCAAAGCCTTGTCGTGCCGAAATCGAAGAAAAAAGGAATTGCCTGCCTCGGTGGTGTAAGTAATGGTCAAGACGCTCGCCTGGTAAACAGGAGGGTGTGGGTTCAATCCCAGCCGAGGTATGGAATTTGATCCTCAATATAATTTGAGAATCTGACCACAATAATAGTGCTAGCCTACTGCTGGAGTAAAGGGACTTTTCAGTCCTATACGAGCAGTATGAATAGGCACTATTATTAT